>NC_143012.1:163762844-163916177 GCF_055824585.1 Amblyomma mixtum
GGTATGGATAGAAGGCGTCGTACCAGAAACTTGGAAATCAGATATTGTGATCCCCATCCTAAAGCCGGGGAAGCCGCCGCCAGAGCTTGGTAATTTCCGGCCCATGTTGTTTACTCCCACTTTGTGCAAGCTTACCGAAAAAATGCTTGCCACACGACTGTTGTGATGGCTTGAGCACCACGGTTTCTATCATCCGGCCCGAATCGGCTTTCGTACGTCCGTAAATACAGAAGTTGGATTGGCTGTCTTGTCGTTTACGACTTATATGCTTGGACAACTTATCATTTTCAACATCTTTGTACATGTTGGATGCTTTCTGTTTTGCACTTGTGGGACGGATTTTCCCGAGGATGAAGTTCTTTTGAAGTTACAGCTTCGTGGGGGCATGCAAAGCGCGGGGGAAAAATTCTACGCTCGGAGCTCTCGAGTCCGGTGCTGAAGTATCAGGACTGGCTGTCAGCGACGTGCTAGAACCGATATCTTAGGTGGCTGGCGGAGTTCAAGCTGCGCTACTTCAAACGGCTCACGGATCATCTGACTGAACTCTGGTGTAGCTGCTACCTAGTACACGCCCTCCAAGAACCTGGGACATCAAAGCGGCAAGTACAAACCAGCGGAAGCCTCAATGTGTTAAGGGGGTCGAATTACCCA
Source organism: Amblyomma mixtum (assembly GCF_055824585.1). Classification (NCBI taxonomy): domain Eukaryota; kingdom Metazoa; phylum Arthropoda; class Arachnida; order Ixodida; family Ixodidae; genus Amblyomma; species Amblyomma mixtum. Next base: position 163,763,496 of record NC_143012.1, read on the forward strand.
AAGCATCCGCGGGCTGCTCAACAAGGGACCCAAGTTTGGGCTCCCACCGTCTGTACCCATTCCAGACCTGGCGGCCCTCAACCGCCGCATATAGCCAAGAAAGCGCCGACTGAACAACGGGAGAGATGCCTGCTCGAAGGTGCGGACTGCCTTTTGAAAACGGCTGTTTTTTCTAATGATAAGCATGTTAGCAAGTCCTTGAAAAAAGGTAGTGGCGAACTTTGCAGCGAATCACCTCTCACTTTTACAGGCCGACAAAAATGGAGGGTTCGTAGTCTAACTGAAAGGCCTTTTTCGCGAAAAAGCCCTTCAGGCCGTGCAAGAAAACTTCATCCTTACAAGAAAATCCGTCCCTCAAGTGCAAAATGGAAAGTAGCCAACTTTTGCAATGATGTTGCAAATGACAAGCTGTCCAAGCAGATAAGTTGTAAAGGCAATGCTTTGAAAGTGTTTTTAAGTGCCAAGACGCATAAACCAGATGTACTGTTTCGTACTATAGTTAGTGAGAATGGCACATGGCAATTGCTTGTTAGTGCAGCGTTTGTCCGTGTATTGAGTGTGTTCTTTCCCTAAGTGGTTGTTTTGTTCGCGCTGCAGTTATGTGTAATCTAAACACCAAAGGGAGCTTCTCCCGACAATATTTCTCGCTAGCGCCTTCTGCGAAGCAACTGGTCCCCTTTACACTCGCCTCTCCCTATTTATTGTTATAGCTCCGTTACCTACGAATCTGCCGTTGTCTTCCTATTTTTCTTTTATTTTTATTTCTGCTTTGGCAACCCTCCCCCTCTTCCGGCTAAATGGACTGGTACACTCCTGCGTGTTACACTGGCTTTGGCTCCCCTTCCTCTAACGGGAGAGAAAGTATTTTTACCTCTCCCTTTGCGTACAGTGCCTTAAATATGCGAACTTCTCTTCACTGAAGGACGGTCCACCGTCCGAAACTGCTGGTAATAAAGAAAGATAATCGGAAAGTTGTGACCCCTTCATTCTACAACTCTTCCTTGCCCATTCAACCATGAGACCTGCTAAATTGGTTTGGTTTATGGGGTTTAACGTCCCAAAGCGACTAAGGCTATGAGAGACGCCGTAGTGAAGGGCTCCGGAAATTTCGACCACCTGGGGTTCTTTAACGTGCACTGACATCGCACAGTACACGGGCCTCTAGAATTTCTCCTCCAAAGAAATTCTAGCCGCCGCGGCCGGGTTCGAACCCGCGTCTTTCGGGCCAGCAGCCGAGCACCATAACCGCTCAGCCACCGCGGCGGCTGCTAAATTATACACACACAAAACACACGTATATAAACACTCATGAGCGCGAGCAACGAGAATCATATTTTATTTCTAAATTTAACACAGCGCAAAGTGGCAGAATAAGTCACGGCACCCTAACCTCTCTTCCGAGGTCAGAAGCCTACGAAATTACACAAAGCACCCCTGACTGTCGTCTGAGGTCATACCGCTTTCTGCATGCCACATTTGTGTCGTTCCTTCCACCCCCTCGGCTTGGCTCAACTTGTGGTTCCGCGAACGCCACATTATTTTTCTTTCTTCTTCTTTTTTTTTTAATTTCACTACTCTGTAAGCTTAAGTTTCTAACATTCCTTTCGATACTTCCCTTCTTTCGCCCCCCCCCCCCCCCCCCCTTTCCTCTCATAGTCCAGAGGCAAAAGGTAAACCAGGGGTGGGTGCATTATTGCCGAGTGCGGAGAAAAAGCTCTGCTTTATAGTTTTTTCTTTTTTCCTTTTTCTTCGTTTTTACTGAGGTTCCCTTCTTTTCTCGCTCTCTCCTTTTTTTTCCTCTTTTTTTTCTTCCCTGCTCTCTTTGTTATGGGGTCAAGATGTCTTTTTTTCTCCATTTCTTTTTTTTCCTGCCCTCGCGCCAAGGACGAGAGACAAGTTGCCGCATTTTCCACGAAAGTTGCTGCGCGGCCACGCAACCTGTCGACCATCTCAGAGCTGGACACGCTTGTGAATAAGCAAGCCTGCGGAGCTTAACAATGCAGAGGCCGCCTCCGGACATAGTATTTTCCTACTGAGTATCTATTCTGGGCACTATCCATTTTTTTCGTGTTTGTCCCACTCCCCCTAGTTTTTTTGTTTTTATGTGTATTTTTCTTCTATCTACTTTGTCTTTCTTGCTCACCTGTTCTGTGCCCGTCTCTGTAAAGTGAAAAACATCAGCAAAGAAAAATCACTCTTGAAGAAGATCGGTCTTCCGATCGAAACGTCGAGTTGAATAAATATGTTTACTTTAACGAAACGTATACTTCGCTATATACTACTGCAAGCGGTCAAGTACTTCTATATATATATATATATATATATATATCACCAGAAATTTTAAAACATAACAGGATTTAATTCACGAAGTTTCGGCTGGGGGACCGAAAAAGGCTGGTCCTCTAGAAAAAACGTGGTGAATTAAATCCTGTTAAGTTTTTAACTTTCTGGTGACCTTATGACCTTATCGTGTGTGTATATATATATATATATATATATATATGTGTAAGATAAAGTCACCAGAAATTGAAAAACATAACAAGATTTAATTCACGACGTTTCGGCTGGAGGACCAGCCTTTGTCGAGTGTATTACAGTATTCGAAACAAGCAGCTTTTATAGCATCCGCGAGGTACAGGAAAAAGTGTAAAGCACAAATGCAAACAATGGTGAGGGGAGAGGTTTTAAAAAAAATAAGTTGGTTACAACTTGAAAAGACGGCAGGTGTTCGGAAATAGATAACAAGAGAAACGTCGATGACAAGAGCGAAGCTCTACAACGCACAGCTGCCACAGGGTTGTGACAAAAAAAAAACCTTGACTGCACAAGACTTTACAAAATGGCTCTCATGACGCATTTCGACGACAAGCGCGAAGCGCCTGGCAGCCGCACAACGAGAAGGCAACATTTCAGGATAAAGTTCTAGGCATGGGGGTCCGCAGGAATGTCAAAGAAAACCCCTCCGGTAAAAAAAAAAAACGCTGCTGCACAAGAATATGAAAAATCCCACTCAGAGAAGGGTTGGCAGCACAACACGATACAAGATAGGTCATTAGGAAAAAAACACAAGTTTCTAATGAATCCTTACACAACCACTCAATACAAAAAAGGAGAATCCTTACACAACCACTCAATACACAACAAAAGAAAAAGACGCAAGGCTAACAACAAACACACACACACAACACCATAAACGAACTGCAGTCAGTGGCAAGTACCATGTACCGTGTTAAGACAAATGTAATTCTTCACTGCGCGTGAGGGCGCCCAGAAGAGAAATGCGTGCCAATTCAATACAAGGCATGACAATACAATACAAAAATACTTAAAACGAAAAAAAAACAATCAACAATCACAGATCACATGTGCGGACGCAGCCAAATCTCCCACTTTCAAAACACATAAACAACCTTGGGCATCCATTCCATAACTTTAAACCTATTGTACTTCAATCGGGGTTCAAAACGCATTATGATCGCGAGAGCTGTGAATCACACCTGATTCACAAATTTAACACATTCTCAAGCGTCATTGAAACAATAGGCCGGCTATCATGCTTACACCCTTGGAGTACCAAATAATTATCCAAGACATGTTGATGGCAGAAACTGTCAGAACGGGCGGCAGAAAGCATAGCAAGCATTTCTTTCTTTCTTTTTTTTCATGTCACATGCATTGTCACGTATTTAGTGTTATTTCCCCTTTTCTATATATTGTTTATTTTTTATTTTTAAGTATTTTTGTATTGTATAGTCATGCCTTGTATTGCATTCGCACTCATTTCTCTTCTGCGCGCGCTCACGCGCAGTGAAGAATTACATTTGTCTTAACACGGTACATTGCACTTGCCACTGACTGAAGTTCATTTCTGGTGTTGTGTGTGTGTGTGTGTGTGTGTGTGTGTGTGTGTGTGTGTGTGTGTGTGTGTGTGTGTTTGTTGTTAGCCTTGTGTCTTTTTCTTTTGTTGTGTACTGACGGGTTGTGTAAGGATTCTCCTTTTTTGTGTATTGAGTGGTTGTGTAAGGATTCATTACACACTTGTGTTTTTTTCCTAATGGCCCATCTTGTATCGTGTTGTGCTGCCTCAACCCTTCTCTGAGCGGGATTTTTCATATTCTTGTGCAGTAGCGTTTTTTTTTTTTATCGGAGGGGTTTCCTTCGACATTCCTGCGGACCCCCATGCCTAGAATTTTCTTCTGAAATGTTGCCTTCTCGCTGTGCGGCTGCCAGGCGCTTCGCGCTTGTAGCCGCAATGCGTCATGAGAGCCATTTTGTAAAGTCTTGCGCAGTAAAGGTGTTTTTTTTTTGTCACAACCCTGTGGCAGCGGTGCGCTGTAGAGCTTCGCACTTGTCATTGACTTTTCTGTCGGTACCTCCTTCCGAACACCTGCCGCCTTTTCTAGTTGTAACCAACTTTTTTTTTCTTTTTTTGAAACCTCTCCCCTCACCATTGTTTGCATTTGTGTTTTACACTTTTTCCTGTACCTCGCGGATGCTATAAAAGCTGCTTGTTTCGAATACTGTAATACACTCGAAAAAGGCTGGTCCTCCAGCCGAAACGTCGTAAATTAAATCTTGTTATATGTTTTCAATTTCTGGTGACTTTATCTTATATATATACATATATATATATATATATATATATATATATATATATATATATATATATATATATATATATATATATATATATATATATATGTATATATATATATATATATTTGACAGAAGCCAACAGCCACAGAAACCAAGGGGCACAGGGGATTTTTTATTTATTTATTTTGTGGTGTTGATCAGTTTAGAATATTACTGAATATGTTATCGCTTAAAGTAATTGATTAGAAAACCAGAAGAAAAAACAACCACATGCCGCCGGTGGGATCCGAACCCACGACCTCCGAATTACGCGTCCGGTGCTCTACCTCTGAGCTACGGCGACGGCTGTCAAATCTTGTACTTTCGAGGGTATTTATGTTTACAAGTAACCTAACCTTGAGAGTGTTCATCAGCGCCACCCACGTTCATAAGCGGCGGACGTAGAACGTCCTGATTTACCGCATGTGTGACGTAGAACGTCATCGAACGGAGAGGGTGGAAGCTGCGTGAGAACCCTCTTATGCTTCCTATGGCGTCAAGGCTGCCAGAACCGAGGCCCTCGCTAAGTAATTAAGCAAACAAGGGAAGGGGAATGAGGGGCTCGTTATAAATATGACAGAAGCCAACAGCCACAGAAACCAAGGGGCACAGGGGATTTTTTATTTATTTATTTTGTGGTGTTGATCAGTTTAGAATATTACTGAATATGTTATCGCTTAAAGTAATTGATTAGAAAACCAGAAGAAACAACCACATGCCGCCGGTGGGATATATATATTGTAACGTGCTTCCATAGAACCTCGACGGAAGAAGCAGAAGATGAAGGACCAGCAGAGAGAAAGGAAGAGAAAGAGCTGAAGGACGCTGGTAGGCTTCCTGCTTCCATCCTGCTCCGACCGATCCCCTCTGTGAATAACCCCCCGTGCGTGCTAAGCACGTAACAGTTTGGTGGAGGTGCCGGGTATCGACCACGGAGCATTCCATCTACCGAAGGAGCCGTAGACTCGCAGGCTTCCCACCACTGCCATCGGACATGCCTGGAGACGACAATGCCGAGCAACCCGGGACATCCACAGCGAACAACTGGCTACATTACCGAGAGCCCCGCACATTTTTTGGAAAACCTGAAGAGGACGTTGACGAGTGGCTGAAACACTACGAGCGGGTGAGCAAATACAATCGCTGGAACGCTGCTACCAAACTGGCTAACGTGGTGTTTTTCCTTGCCGCCACTGCCCTTGACTGGTTCGACAATCATGAGGATACACTGAGTTCATGGGCAACCTTTACGACCGAAATCAAGAAAAATTCTGGGGATGAATCGGCAACAAAGAAGCGTGCGGAACAGACATTGCTTCCCCGCGCGCAAGTACCCGGAGAAACTTGCACGGCATACATCGAAGCCATCTTAAAGTTATGCAAGCTGGTTAACTCCAGTATGCTTGAAGAAGACAAAGTCGGCCACCTTCTAAAAGGAATTGCGGGAGATGTTTACAATTTCCTGATTAGTAAAGAGAGCCTGAGCACCACCGCTGACGTTATAAAACATTGCAGAACATTTGAAGCTCTTAAGCTGCGTCGAATTACCCCTAAATTTGGAAGATTGGCCAATGTCACCTCTATAGCCAGTGTTGAAGCCTGTCCTCCAAATTCTATGGCTGATATGATTCGAGAGATTGTGCGCGAGGAATTGTCCAGATCCCGGGACACCTTCTGCCGCACAGAATATCTGCGGCACAGTTCTGCACCGGAGGAAGATGTTGCCGCCCTGTCTACTCCGTGGGGTCAACCTAACGGCACTTTGCCCATGGACGATCGGAACATTGCCCAACGTTATGGCCACCAGCCGGCGGAAAGGAGGCCCACCTACCCAGAAGGCGTGGTTCGTCAGAAGCGAGATCCTGGCTCCAGCCAACGTCGCGACTTTGTTCGCCAGGACTTTTATGGCGGTCGCTGGCGCTCTCAACCTTTGTGCTACCGGTGTGGCATTGCAGGGCATATCGCTAGATATTGCCGCCGTCGTTTCCCGACTTCTCGAGACTGCCAACCCCCAGCGCCTACTTACGGACAAGTGTACACCGCGCAGCAGCGACCCTCAACGTCCGCTTGGGACCCATACCGTCCGAGCACTTTGCGGAGTTCATCACCTGCATCTGACCGCAGTGTGACGCCGCCACCTCAGCGCCAACGGCGGTCACCTTCTCCTCGACGTCGTGCATCCCCTCCGCCTCCGGGAAACTAGGAGGCGCGGCCAATGGAGGTGAGGCCGCCGGCGAGTCGATGACGTCCAATATACCTCTGCCCGTGTTTATGTTGAAGAACAAACTGGAAGTGTTTATTGATGGTGTGAAAACAATGGCTCTTGTGGACACTGGTGCTACCGTATCCGTTATGAGTTTGAGGTTTAAGAACCGTTTAGGTAGGAAAGTTATGTTTAGTGGTGACCGTGCAGCGTTATTTCGTGGTGTCGGTGGTGAACCTTTGGTTCCACTTGGTGTGTGTGCTTCGGATGTTGTTATTGGTGGTCTAACGTTTAGAACAGAATTCGCAGTGCTACCACGGTCAACGCATGATGTGATTCTTGGAATTGATTTTCTGCAAGAGTGTGGTGCAACTTTAGACTGTCGTACGGGAGAAATTGCTTTGAATTCTTCACTACTTTGAGCTCTTGTGGATAACTCGACACCGGATTTTGGAGCATTTGCGGTAGAAGAAGACACTATTGTACCAGCTTTCTCCGCAGCATTCGTGCGGGTTTCCTCTATTCACAATCAGTGCGAATCTTTTGAAGCTGTGGTAGAGCCTACGACACTCGCCTGCTCTAAGAAGAGTATCGTCGTGCCTCGTTGCGTCGTTCCCGTGGTGAGAGGCCGTACTGAGCTGTGGACAGTGAACCACTCTGAAGAGCCAGCTGTGTTGCCCCGGGGCCTCAAACTCGCCCGTTTCGAGGAAGGTGTGTCAGGTTCCGTCGCGACGTTAACCAACTCTGTCAGTGAGCAGCACGTGAAAAGAGATATAGAGACCCAAGTTAAGGCTATGATTAATCAGGCTCTTCCCACAACCGAGCGTCGCACTCTAGTGGAACTCCTTCTGAAGCACGTGTTCGTGTTCGACTTTGCCAAAGACGATTCTACACCACCGCCTACCAGTCGTATTCATCACACGATCAACACCGGCTCCGCACCTCCTATACGCCAGAAGCCCTATCGAGTCTCAGCCACTGAACGTAAGTTAATAGATGACCAAGTTCAAGAGATGCTAAAGCGAGGCATAATTCGAGAGTCTTCAAGTCCTTGGGCAGCTCCAGTTATCCTTGTTAAGAAAAAAGATGGTACATGGAGGTTCTGTGTTGACTACCGTCGCTTAAATACGGCCACGAAGAAGGACGTCTACCCGCTCCCACGTATAGATGACGCGATTGTCTGCACTCCGCTTCATACTTTTCTTCTATTGATTTGAGATCCGGCTACTGGCAAATCCCCATGCACGCTGCAGATAGGGAAAAAACGGCATTCATAACACCAGACGGACTTTACGAGTTTAACGTTATGCCTTTCGGATTATGTAACGCACCTGCAACATTCGAGCGGTTCATGGATACAATCCTGCGTGGCCTTAAGTGGCAAATTTGTTTATGTTATTTGGACGACGTTGTAATTTTTGGCAAAACGTTTAGTGAGCACAACAGCCGCCTGGATATTGTGCTTGATTGCATGGAACGAGCTGGCCTTATCCTCAATTCCAAGAAATGTCATTTTGGGAACCGTGAAACAATTGTTCTTGGTCATTTAGTTGATAAAGAAGGTGTTCGACCAGATCCAAAGAAAATTGAAGCTGTCAAAAGTTTTACGGTGCCTCAATCAGTGAAAGAGCTGCAGAGTTTTTTAGGGCTCTGCTCGTACTTTCGACGCTTTATAGCTAGGTTTGCGGACATCGCTTACCCACTGACGTGCTTGCTGCATAAAGATGCACCGTTCAATTGGACCAGCGAATGTGACGCAGCTTTCCGACATCTGAAATTTCTTTTGACCTCGGGCCCCATCCTACGCCACTTCTGCCCATCTGCACCAATTGAAGTGCACACTGATGCAAGTGGTATCGGTATCGGCGCTGTACTTATACAACGCCATGGTCACGATCAGCACGTGGTAGCATATGCCAGCCGGTCATTGAGTAAGAGCGAAAGAAATTACACGGTTACTGAGGAAGAATGTCTCGCCGTTGTTTTCGCTGTACAGCGCTTCCGCTCCTATCTGTACGGGAATGCTTTCACCGTCTTGACCGACCACCACTCGCTTTGCTGGCTAGTGAGTCTTCGTGACCCCCTGTGGCCGGCTTGCTCGATGGGCTTTGCGCCTACAAGAATTTAATTTCACTGTGGTGCATAAAAGCAGCCGTAAACACTCAGATGCCGATTGTCTTTCCCGTTTGCCGCTTCAAACGACTGATGACGACGCAGACAACTTTGATGAATACTTGGCGTCACTTTCACAAGCCTTCCCCGATCTTCAAGTTTTCCGAACTGAGCAACGCAAAGACCAAACATTAACCTCTTTGTTTGATGCCGCTCAAGATTCTGTAAAAAATACTTTTTGCATTCGCGACGGTTTGCTTTATAAGAAGAATTTCGCTTCTGGAGGAGCACGCATGCTTCTTGTCGTACCCGAAAACCTACGCATCACAGTTCTTCAAATGATGCACGACGACGCCACGTCTGGGCACTTGGGAGTGACACGCACACTCCACCGCACACAGCAACGATTTTACTGGCCTAACATGCGTTCAACCATCCAGCACTATGTAGCCAGCTGTGTGCAATGCCAGCGCTTTAAGCTGCCGACTTCAAGTCCACCTGGCAAACTGCGGCCAATCACACCTCCAACAGCCCCGTTTGAGCAAGTTGGCATTGACCTCCTTGGACCTTTCCCACGGTCCTCGAAAGGAAATCGATGGATTCTTGTGTGCGTAGACCACTTAACCCGTTATTGTGAGACAGCCGCGATACCAGCTGCTACTGCGTCTGAAGTATCTAACTTCTTACTTCGTTTCGTCATTCTTCAGCACGGCCCTCCTGCAGTTCTCATTAGCGACCGTGGACGCCAATTTACAGCGGACGTTGTTGAAGAACTTCTCCGCCTCAGCAGCTGCAGTTTTCGCCACTCCACGCCATATCATCCCCAAACGAACGGTGTGGTAGAACGCACTAATCGGACGCTCACCACCATGCTTGCTATGTACGTCGCTGCAGATCATAAAGACTGGGATGGCGTCCTCCCGTTCGTTACTCATGCATACAACACAGCGCAACATGAGACAACTGGCTACAGCCCCTTTTACCTGCTCTATATGCTCGCTCGCCTCGCTGTGGCCTTGACACCATTCTACCATTTTTCATCCACGACGAACCTTCTCTTGCGACCACACTCTGTAGAGCTGAAGAAGATCGCCAGCTTGCCCGCGTTCGAATTTTACCTTCGCAAGAGCGTTCCAAGAACCGCTACGACGTCCAACACCAAGAAGTTTCTTATGTTCCTGGTGACATTGTGTGGTTGTGGACCCCTCTACGCAAGCGTGGTCTGTGTCAGAAACTGCTATCCCACTACACTGGACCGTTTGTTGTGTTGGAGTGCATTAGTGACGTTAATTACGTTATATCACGACTAACTGCTAGTGGTCGACGGTCACGCCAGTCTCAGGTGGTGCATGTAGCCCGCCTCAAGCGATTCCATCCCAGACGGTCTATTTAACTCGCCCGACGGGCTTCGTCTGCGAGGAGGGAAATGTAACGTGCTTCCATAGAACCTCGACGGAAGAAGCAGAAGATGAAGGACCAGCAGAGAGAAAGGAAGAGAAAGAGCTGAAGGACGCTGGTAGGCTTCCTGCTTCCATCCTGCTCCGACCGATCCCCTCTGTGAATAACCCCCCGTGCGTGCTAAGCACGTAACAATATATATATATATATATATATATATATATATATATATATATATATATATATATATATATATATATATATGTATATATGTATATATATATATATATATATATATATATATATATATGTATATATATATATATTGTAGTGTGCCAACTGTGACAGGTTCCGCTACCGCCATGCGCCGACACTACGCTGCACCTGACGACGACGAAGTTATGCGCCGACACTACGCTGCGACTGACGACGACGAAGTTATGCGCCGACACTACGCTGCGCCTGACGACGACGAAGTTGCCCCGCTCTCTTGGTGCTGGCTACGCCCGTCTACGCTGCCAGACCCTGCACAGCGGTTCGGTCTCTTGAGGACGCCTAATAAACGCACCCCTACAATATATATATATATATATGTATATATATATATATATATATATATATGTATGTATTCAGTAGGGGTTCCAATGGCCCAGTTTACTAGTTTAGGTACAGTATTACGACAAACGCGCCTGTTCTTTTAACTTTTATTTTGCCAACAGTTTCGGGAATGGTATTCCCTTCGTCAGGGCAGGCTTACAATGAATCCGTTTCGTCAATATAAGGACACAGAACAAGCGAGGAGGTATATTCTCCGCCCTCTAAACAAACTTGAGAATGAGGGCAGGGGACCGTATAATAGGCAGCACAAGTCTCAAACGGGCCGCGGCTGAACAACAACCAGAAAAAACAAACGGGGAGGTGGAAATGGTAAAGTAGTAGCAAAGAACGAGCCTGAACAGCACAGCGATAGAAGGGGCAAAAGAGCGTTAGACCCGGCTCTCGGCGCACACGGAAGCCGCTACCCCCCCCCCCCCCCCCCCCCCCCTCCAAATACGCGCACACCCCCGCAAGACGCCGCCGGGTCCGAGCGGGCGGCCCGTATCAGGTATCCTGAGACGCTTGCAAGGGACGCGTTCGAGAGACGGCCAACACACACTTGTTAACCGCTGCAACGGCAACTTGCGATTGTGCCCTCTGTGTATTTTTGCTTCATTTCGTCGCTTTGCTCTGCTGTCGGTCCTTTCTACCAGACAATCTGGCGCCCCTTTTCCCATAAATATACTAGGCGGTCCAAAACCGTGTCCCGCAGTGAGCTTCACGTGAAAAAACAGCGTCCGTCGGGTAAAATACTGAGCTAGCCCGAGCGCGTAATGGGAAGGCAAAGATGAATTTGGGGGGAACAAAACAAAAGAAGGGAAGAGCAGAAAAAAAAAATTAGCTCTAGAAATGTTTAAAGAAAATGTAACACAGAAAATGTTAACGCACACACAGGAAGAGAAAAGAGAAAAAGAAAAACTTCTGATTAAATGTGGCGCCAAACAAGTATGACATGGTGAGAGCACTTTGATAAAGTTTGGCGCAGTGCATGTGGTTTCGAGATTTGCATGCACACGCAGGTTAAATCATTCTGAGATTATCGAGTTGAGTCGATGTTGGTGTAAGTAAATAACAAATGACAAGAAATGTGTAGAAAAATGAAAATAAAAATGGCACAGAGAATAAAAAAATTGAGCACAAGAAGTTATACAAAAGTTAACAAATTAAAGATAATAATAATACATGTGTGCGGAAAACGCGAAAGGTCTGCGGCCCGCGGAGCTGCCGCGTGGTCCCAATGGTCTAGGTGATAGATCAAAGGTGTCTATTTGGAATGGAACGTGGATGCTGGCAGGAGGTTGGACAAAAAAGTACTCAGGAAATAAACTGCCAGATTCCCTGCCATTTCAAAGTGTGTCTGCAGTTGTCAAGAAAAAACAATTTCAGGCGTATTCTGATAATAACGCTGTCCAAGGCCTATGACCGGCGGAATTTCCTACGTTGGCTCCTTTAAGCAGGAAAGTCTCCCGGGAGTAGCGTTCATGCCATGAGAGAACGTGCCGAATTTATGAATGAAGTACGATTCCCTTTGTTCCCTGTAATATGTGTTAGGGAACCCGGACTGCAGAAGGATTACACGGATGTTTTCAAAACTGTGCAGGGGCAGACGCAGGTGCCTGGAAAGGGGCAAGTTGGGCAGGGATGACACATGCGCTTTGTGGTTTTTGAAGCGAAAACGAAATGTTGTCTTGGTCTGACCAATGTACTCCTCCCCACACACCTCGCATTGAAGTTTGTAGATAACATTGCTCGAATCGCAGTCGAGGTCTTCATTTATGTGAAACGTAAAGCCATCGGACTTGGATTTTGCCAGTTTGGTGTCGCAAATGTGCGGACACACCTTGCAACGGGGTTTTCCGCATGGGTGGCATCCACCTCGGGCAGCGGTCTTCTTAGTTTTCGCGTTGACAAGCAAGTCAACGCGTCTGCGTGCCGTCTGCCGTATGCCGTCTGCGTGCGTGCAGACGGCATAGCAGCAACGCTGGCAGCATTCGAAAGCTCAAACTCTTTGGTTGATTTGGACGGTGGAACCCTTTCTGGCCTTCTTGAACTGGTCCTAAATTCCAACAATTTTGAATTTGATGGCGAGCACTACCTCCAAACAAGCGGTACTGCGATGGGCACAAAAATGGCCCCTAGCTATGCCAGCATCTTTATGGCGTCACTAGAAATTCCCTTCCTTGAGGAACAGCCAAAAAAACCACTTTTCTACAAGCGTTTCCTAGACGACATCTTTCTTGTATGGGAACATGATGAAGCGAGCCTGCTGGACTTCATTGCGCACTTTAATACCCTGCATCCCTCCATTAGGTTTACCCACTGTATCTCCGACTCAAAGATTAACTTTCTCGACGGGGAAATATCGGTAGACGGCAACTGCCTTTCGACTACCCTATACAGAAAACCAACGGATAGGCAGCAGTATCTCCATTTTCACAGTAGCCACCCGAAGCACTGCAAAACAAGTATTCCATATTCTCAGGCTCACAGATACCGAAGAATATGTTCTACAACCGAGGAATTTGATCAGCATACGGGGACTCTCAAGGACGCTTTGTCACGACAAAAATACCCGGGGGAAATAGTCGAAGACGCGATTCAACGCGCTCGAAGCCTAGACCGTTCTTCCATCTTGGCAGAGAACAAGGTGAAAAAAGACAGCAAAACAAACCTAATCCTTACTTACTCCGCAACTGTTCCCAGGGTAAACAACATACTAAGCCGTCATTTTAATATAATCCGACAGAGTAATTGGCTGTCACTAATATTCCAGGAACCACCCCGAGTGGTGTACCGCAGGGACAAGAATTTGGGAGACTTGCTTGTCAACGCGAAAACTAAGAAGACCGCTTCCCGAGGTGGATGCCACCCATGCGGAAAACCCCGTTGCAAGGTGTGTCCGCACATTTGCGACACCAAACTGGCAAAATCCAAGTCCGATGGCTTTACGTTTCACATAAATGAAGACCTCGACTGTGATTCGAGCAATGTTATCTACAAACTTCAATGCGAGGTGTGTGGGGAGGAGTACATTGGTCAGACCAAGACAACATTTCGTTTTCGCTTCAAAAACCACAAAGCGCATGTGTCATCCCTGCCCAACTTGCCCCTTTCCAGGCACCTGCGTCTGCCCCTGCACAGTTTTGAAAACATCCGTGTAATCCTTCTGCAGTCCGGGTTCCCTAACACATATTACAGGGAACAAAGGGAATCGTACTTCATTCATAAATTCGGCACGTTCTCTCATGGCATGAACGCTACTCCCGGGAGACTTTCCTGCTTAAAGGAGCCAACGTAGGAAATTCTGCCGGTCATAGGCCTTGGACAGCGTTATTATCAGAATACGCCTGAACTTGTTTTTTCTTGACAACTGCAGACACAGTTTGAAATGGCAGGGAATCTGGCAGTTTATTTCCTGAGTACTTTTTTGTCCAACCTCCTGCCAGCATCCACGTTCCATTCCAAATAGACACCTTTGATCTATCACCTAGACCATTGGGACCACGCGGCAGCTCCGCGGGCCGCAGACCTTTCGCGTTTTCCGCACACATGTATTATTATTATTTTTAATTTGTTAACTTTTGTATAACTTCTTGTGCTCAATTTTTTATTCTCTGTGCCATTTTTATTTTCATTTTTCTTCACATTTCTTGTCATTTGTTATTTACTTACACCAACATCGACTCAACTCGATAATCTCAGAATGATTTAACCTGCGTGTGCATGCAAATCTCGAAACCACATGCACTGCGCCAAACTTTATCAAAGTGCTCTCACCATGTCATACTTGTTTGGCGCCACATTTAATCAGAAGTTTTTCTTTTTCTCTTTTCTCTTCCTGTGTGTGCGTTAACATTTTCTGTGTTACATTTTCTTTAAACATTTCTAGAGCTAATTTTTTTTTTCTGCTCTTCCCTTCTTTTGTTTTGTTCCCCCCAAATTCATCTTTGCCTTCCCATTACGCGCTCGGGCTAGCTCAGTATTTTACCCGACGGACGCTGTTTTTTCACGTGAAGCTCACTGCGGGACACGGTTTTGGACCGCCTAGTATATTTATGGGAAAAGGGGCGCCAGATTGTCTGGTAGAAAGGACCGACAGCAGAGCAAAGCGACGAAATGAAGCAAAAATACACAGAGGGCACAGTCGCAAGTTGCCGTTGCAGCGGTTAACAAGTGTGTGTTGGCCGTCTCTCGAACGCGTCCCTTGCAAGCGTCTCAGGATACCTGATACGGGCCGCCCGCTCGGACCCGGCGGCGTCTTGCGGGGGTGTGCGCGTATTTGGAGGGGGGGGGGGGGGGTAGCGGCTTCCGTGTGCGCCGAGAGCCGGGTCTAACGCTCTTTTGCCCCTTCTATCGCTGTGCTGTTCAGGCTCGTTCTTTGCTACTACTTTACCATTTCCACCTCCCCGTTTGTTTTTTCTGGTTGTTGTTCAGCCGCGGCCCGTTTGAGACTTGTGCTGCCTATTATACGGTCCCCTGCCCTCATTCTCAAGTTTGTTTAGAGGGCGGAGAATATACCTGCTCGCTTGTTCTGTGTCCTTATATTGACGAAACGGATTCATTGTAAGCCTGCCCTGACGAAGGGAATACCATTCCCGAAACTGTTGGCAAAATAAAAGTTAAAAGAACAGGCGCGTTTGTCGTAATACTGTACCTATACATACATATATATATATATATATATATATATATATATATATATAGCGAGAAGAGGCAATATGGGGAGTTGAAAATGAGAGGGTTCCGACTGGCTACCCTGCACGGTTGTAAACTAGAAAGGGAAAGACGAAAGAGAAGGTCGAAGTAATGATGATAGATGTACCTACAGGATGGTCAAGACCGTACTTTCTATAACATTGAAGTACACAAAAAGGCAGCCTTTCATCAGTTCGCATATGCAGCGCTGACAGAGGGTGTGAGCTTCGGCTTGCGCTTGGCGCGCTTCGAGAATTCCAAAAAAACAGCATGAAACTCGCATCAAGAAGCTTGATGCCGTGTCTGGCATTGCGAGCCTTTCGGTTCGCTACGAATGCGCCGTCACTCGAGCCACAAACATGAGGCGTGCTCATCGCCCCAGGTTATTTATTGCGTCAGTTATTCTCCAATACTTATATAGCGCACTCTGGGACTCGTAATAACAGTTATTATTGCTAAGTAGGCTCCTGAACAGCACGCTAAAATATCTAATGGATTTGCTTGCGTTTAGAAATGTAAAACGAAAATAACGCACTGTTTATCCTCCACTGGGTATCGCCCGCAAGTCAGCAGAAGCTCAACAGATGTAAATGATATGAAGACGCCTTTCAGACGCGGCGGGTTAGGGTGCGAGCGCTCAAACTACTCTGGTTGCAATGGCACCAAATTTCGCTCCAACCAGTTTGTCGCACACCGAGCATGAGTGGCCAAACAGATTCGGATACATTTAACGCCCAAATTCGCAGGTCTCTCTGTCCCACGTGGTACGCCATGGCTTCTTTACCGGCAGCGGCGTCGGCGGGCGTCGCTCGTTTCACTTCCGTTCGTTGAAGCCGCTTCTCGCTGGTGCTTTCGACTTTGTCGCGTTCAGTGTTGAGCGAGGAAACAAGAGATCCGCTACCGCTTCGTCCTCTAGCTGCTGCTGCGGCGGCTATGTTTGCAACGTGTCGATATCCCACAAAATACTGCGCCTGCCGCCGCAGAGCACGTCACACCAACCGCAGCGCTTTCCGCGTTAAGCGCGCACGCCCTGCGTTAACCTGCTTTGTCCCCAGCTGTGCAAACTGCGGCGCAGCAGCTGTGACGTCATTTCAACCGCGGTGTCACCTCCGCCAGTTCTGCAACGAATTCTAGAATGCGTTTGCTCTCGCCGGTCGACTGTGAAGCTCCGCTCGGGAAAGCTTTGCCGTTTCGCTCGCCGCGCCATAAAACACGGCCTAGCAGTGAAGCAAGCATTTTTTAGGTGACCGATAGTGCATTTCCACGTCACCTGCCTGAGCTTGTGGGCATGAGCTACCGCGCTCTGTAGAAGCCATAAGAAGCTCGCGTCAGCTAACTGTGGTACTCCGAAGGCTCCTATGGAAGGAATAATAAGAGCAAAGAGAGCGCCTCTAATTTTTCTGACCATGATATCGCGCCTCAAGTGGGTCACAAGAGCAGTTAGAAGGTACCCAATGGAACAATGCAAGCGCCTCCAGGGCAGAGACCTCTCCTTTGTTCATTAAAGTCCCTCTCTCCAAGACAATGCAGGCTGCTTATAACTACCCATAACAGCTATCGGGGTAAAAAAATTACTGAGCATGTGGATTTGTTTATACCTTGTCCGAAACTGGAACAGCTCTAGAGAACAGGCCTCCAGGTTGTTAGATATAAAAGTTATAATATTGGTTTTCTGTTGTTATACAGCGTTAATTGCTAACGCGAAGGTTCATTTGACTTCGCTTTATTACTGTGAGAACCTCCAGTATTGGGAATCCAAGGTACACAGAGGGTAGGCAGATAGTTTCTTACACACACAAAGTGAAGAATGGAGGTAACTTGCTCAGGCTGCCTGCCAACGTTTCGACAATAGGGCCTGTCTTCGTCAGTGCAAAGTGTTCATCATTGGCGGTGTTTAAATAGGGCCCTCTCCCTAGCAGTGCGCTGCCTAGACAAGATTCACACTCCCCATCCTAACACCCTTCTCACTTCACGCCCTCCTCTCCTCACCGAGCCTTCCCCCTCGATCGAAGGTCCCATTAAAACGCCGCCAATGATGAACGCTTTGCCCTGACGAAGACAAGCCCTATTTTCAAAACGCTGGCAAGCACCCTCAGGCTTTCCCCTGCCTTGTTAAATATTGTGAATGGTACATAAAGGGTGGGAAACATTAGAAAAACAAATAAACTTAAAGAAGTAAAACAAAGTAGGTACGCATGTCTGCATGAGTGTTCTAGAGTTTAAATATGCGGATGAGAAGGTGATTCCAGCGACGTTGGATGGTAAGCCGGTCGGGTGTAAGGCTGAGCGGTGAAGTGTGGTGCACCAATGTTTTAGTAGTGTATGCACGTGTGTGGGTAACTTGAAGAGAACGACCAGTGTGGTATGCAATGCGTCCCGGAAGGCTGATATAGGGCGGATGATAAAATTAACAGTAAAAAAGAAACTCATGAAATAAGCACATGCTAGCCATTAAACGGCAAAAGGCCAAGTCTGTTAGGTCGGACTGTGGTTTTAACGATGATATGATGACATTGCAATAAAGACATAAAGGAATAAATTTAATGGCTCGGTCCTCTACTGATTGTAGAGAACTCGTTGTATTTGTTTTCGGATCCAGATGGGAGATGAATATTCCAGCTGTGATCGGAGAAGTGACTTGCACACAAACAATTTTAGGTTTGGTACCACGTGACGTATATGACGTTTTAAGAACCCAAGGGTTCTCATGAAATGACCTTAGCGACTTGAACGTTCCACGCACCAGCGTCCGAACGGGGTGAGTTCACCTGGAGCACGCTGGCAGTCTGGCCACGCCGCTGGAATGAGTCATAGCTCCGTCGTTCCAGGTTTGGCATAGCCGCGCTGACGCCGGAGTGCCTGGAAGTACGCCGCTACTCCAGAGGGGTCCAGAGATATCTCGACGGGACGGGTGGCTCGAGTAGTCGGAGCCACGATTCCTCCTAGCAGCATGGAGATTGCGTCTTCTCTGACGCAATCTCCATGTACGTGTCATGTCCCGCCACTTCTCAGTATAGCACTTCTCATGCGCGGTACCTCCAAATCCGGGTGCAGTGCTCCCAGGTCAACCGGCACGCGTACGCACCGTTTCCTACCGTCACGGAGTAATGGGGCCATGAGCCCCATAACTCTTACCTGTTTCAAACGCACCTTACCCTAAGCATGTGCGTGGCTGAACGTAGTGAATGGATCTTTTCCATACGCTGAGTGGTAACTCTCACAAAAGCCAATAAAGGCCGCCGTGCTCAGGCAAGCGCATGTTGTGCGATCCCGTTGAAAGTGCGTCGGTGTTGCGCTCCTCGAAGGTAAGCCTAGCAAGAACTGCCAGATTACTCACCTCTTATCACCAAGGAATTCGAAGAGCACAGTGAGCTTACTGCCGTTCTCCATTAGAGAAGGCAAGATTATATAAATGCCATCTTTTCTTGCATCCAGTCCTCCCTGCAAAGAGAGAAGGACACCAAAGAGCTAAAAGAAGAAAAAAACAGACGGAACATACATTCTGCGCATCAGAATTTTTCAAAAGCACCGACGGCATTTTTATCCCTGTCCGGAGTGCATTTTGAGAACGCGCCAACAGGCATCTCGCAAAACATTTCTTCAATAGTTTTTTCTTCAGAGAAAATGCCTTTGAAGCACTGTGTTGTTCGTTAAATAGGCAGTAATTTATTTTTTGCCACAGTTGAAGTTTTCTTCTCTCAGAGTTACAAAACTAGCGCGATATCATTAGGGAGTCCATGTAGCTGAAAATGCGGCGTCGTCATCAGCGCCGTTGACCGTGAGCAAAAAATCCGCACAAAGTCGCCAGAGCAGCAACGTAGGAGGCAGGTGGGCCACCTGGGTCGCGTGACCTTGGGACGTCCTCACAACCTGCCCACCGGATTGTGAGCGAACTGCGCACTGTGGCAGGCGGCGGTTAAATGAATGATTGGTCGCGAGATGTTGCTGAGGGAAAACAACCTGGATCGCCCAAGCTCATATGGTGGCAGCACCTGCCATCCCAGGGAATGGCGCATCGCTTAACCACTGCGACAGGAGGCCAGGAATGGTACGAGGACTCCCAGTGATCTATGAATGCAAAGTAGACAGTGACCGATTCTGCATATATGGGAATCAACCCATTAGACTCATACCTTTAAGTAGCAGCTTAAGTGCAGTGCTTAAGTCCATGTTTTAAACCCAATCTGCAGCATTCAAACTAATCCATCATGTCCAACATTCTCGGAAAATTATCTTTAGAATTGAAGAATTGTAAGATACTGTTATAAAGATATTGAAGGTAACAATCCATTCTTTTGATAAGTAGCAAGATCTTTCTCTTAAAGTGTTGCCATCAATCGCATTGAACATTTAAGACTGCCTTAGAAAGGCAATGGGGAACGCTTTTGACGCTGGCAACATCGTTAATAGAAAAAAAATGCCAGACTGCCGTTGGTTGATCTGCGGATATATTGACTGTTATAGTCAAATTCTGCATTATGTGAAAAAAAACTGTGTTCATAAACTGTTTCCCGCTCAAAAATGCTTTTGTCCAAAATTGTTCAGTAAGGTGTTCCATACTAGAAACGTACCAGGAACATGTGCTAAAGTATGTCCCTCGCTGGCAATAACACTGCTTAATTGCCGTCAAACGTGGTTTTTGTTAATGGTTGCGTTGGTGCGGGGCGTGGGAGCCCCGCATGCGAGGAACCTCTCAACACGGTTGCTGGGTGAAGACTGAAAGGTTCATTGCAGTAGAGGGAGAGAGAGGGGGAGAGCGTAAAGAAAGGAGTTCCGGAGCTGTGGGAGAGCAGATGGTCACGGTATGGCGCCTAGTCAGAGGGAATGGAGACTGCGTCAGTGGATGTGGCTTAGGGATCAAGTGTCGTCGGGGGACACGCCTGCTAGCTTTTGTGGAAGCGGCCGGCCTGTGCTAGTTTCTTGGAAGCGGCCGGCTTGTATGCGCGGAGGAGGCAAGGGCTGCTGGAGCGGCCTTGCGTCGCTTGGTCGACGAACACGACAGTTTTCTCGTTTTCATGCTCAAGAGAGTGCCTTAAGGCAATCGTAGAGGCTCGTAAGCTAGTTTATTGGTCTCTACGAATATACATTCGAGCCCATTTATAACGGCCGCAAGTATAACGAATTCTCACTTATTAAGAACGAAGGCGGATCTACCGTCAAAATATTGTTATGTTGTTCGAAGGCTAGTGAGACGCAAGGGCGGCCAAGGCACAGAGCACTGATCGAAGGGAGCACGGGACAAAGCGCGCGAGCCACCCAGGCAACTCCTGTACGTCGTCTACCCAGGAATGATTCGTTGCACGAGCCCCTGACCGGAAAAACAGCGTCACGGTGTACTTGAGGGCGCAGCTGGGCACGGTGAGATGTAGGGTTTCAGCCGAGAGACGTAAACACCGTCACGTTGAGGCTGGCGGGAGGTGGTGTCCAGGAAGGCCGGAACGAACACCTATGTGACGGCGGTTACCTGGCGCAGGACACGGTACGGGCCAACATACCGAGAGAAAAGCTTTTCCGAGAAGCCGGCGCGGCGACATGGGGGCCAAAGCAAGACGACGGAGGCAGGAGAGAAAGAGACTATGCGGTGGCGGCGGTTGTAGAACTTCTGCTGGGGCGCCTGCGAGGCGAGTAGTCGAGAGCCTGCAAGTTGACGGGCGTGGTCAGAACGGGCAACGGCGTCGTGGGCGTATTCAGATTGCGGAGCAGCACGAGTAGACAGCAGCGTGTCCGTAGGCAATTGGGGCTCGCGGCCGTACAAAAGGTAAAAAGGGGAGTAGCCGGCAGTATCATGGCGGGAAGAGTTGTTCGCGAACGTAACTTAGGGTAGAGCGAGGTCCCAGTTGCGATGATCAGGGCGAAACGTACCTGGCCAGCACACCGATCAGAGTTCATTTAAGGTGCTCAGCAAGGCCGTTTGTCTGGGAGTGATAAGACGGTGGTGAGCTTGTGTTTAGTATAGCAGGAACGGAGAATGTCGTCGACGACCTTGGAAAGAAAGCAGCGGCCGCGGTCGGTATGAGAAGTTGGCGGGCGGCGCCACGATGCAAGATGAGGTTGTAAACAGAAAGTTCGCAACATCTGTAGCCATACTGATTGGTAGTGCCAGCGTGGTCGCGTAACGTGTAGCGTAGTCCGTGGCAACTGCAACCCATCTGTTGCCGGAGGTGGGTTCCAGAAACGGACTCAGAAGGTTCAAGCCGACGCGGTAGAAAGATTCGGGTGCACGTCGAGGCGTTGAAGTGCGCCAGCGGGGAGAGTGGCAGGGTGCTTCCGGCGATGGCACTCATCGCAAGCAGCAACATAGCAGTGTACGGACCGGTAAGACGGGGCCAAAAGAAGCGACGACGCACGCGGTCGTAGGTATGTACGTGATGCACCCATGTGACCGGCAGTGGAAAAATCATGCAGCTCTTGGAGGATAGCAGAACTAAGGTACTTGAGCATAACTAGTAGGAGGTCGGGGCCAGCCGGATTAAGGCTGCGGCGATATAAAGTTCCATCCCGGAGCACATAGTGCCGCATCGGAGGATCAGATAGAGCGGAGTGAAGTCGGTCGATAATTGAGCGCAGCTCGTCATCTTGCCGCTGTTCTTCGCCCATGTTGGCGAAGACAGAAATAGAGAACAGGCTAGCTTCGCTGGCAGTGCCAAGAATGTCACACTGGCCAACAGGGTAAAGTCAGAGGCAGTCAGCGTCTTTGTGCAACTTTCCAGACTTCTAGGTCACGGTGTAAACGTACTCTTGCAGGAGCAATGCCCAACGACCAAGCCGGCCCGTAGGGCCTTTCAGAGAAGAGAGTCAACACAGCGCATGGTGGTCGACTTTACCCGTCAATGGGTGGCCGTATAAATAGGGACGGAATTTTCCTATTGCCCAGAAAAGGGCTAGGTACTCACGCTCTGTAATGGAATAATTGAATTCTTGGACAGAAACGAAGCGGCTGGCGTAGGCGATGACGCGGTCGTGACCTGATTAATTGCCGCTGGGAGAGCGCAGCGCCGATGCCGTAGCCACTGGCGTCAGTATGGACTTTGGTGCGGGATGCCACATCGACGTGCACCAAAACTGGGGTGGTGGTTAGCTTGAGGATCAAATTGGAAGAAGCGTGTTCTTGGCTTGGTCCCCGGAAGAAGGAGGCGTCTTTCTTCAAAAGGTCGGTGAGGGGCGGGCGATTTCGGCGAAGCCTTAAATCAACCGACGAAAGTAGGAGCAGAGCCCCAACAAGCTCCGGACGTCGGTGCAAGGTCGTTGAAGGGGAAAGTCTATCACGGCCCGGATCTTGTCGGGATCAAGATGAACCCCAGTGATGTCAATAACATGGCCCAAAATGGCGATCTCACGTCGTGCAAAACGGCATTTGGAACTCATAAGCTGCAGGCCACCACGACGAAATAATGAGTGGATTCTCATAAAGGTCAGCGAGATGGGACGAAAATGGGGGCGAAAAAAAAAACAACGTCGTCGAGATAGCAAAGGCATGCGGTACACTTAAAACCTTGCAAAAGGGCGTCCAACGTGCGTTCGAACTTGACTGGCGTGCTGCATAAACCAAAAGACATCACTCTGCAATCATAATGCCCATCTTGTGGTCACAAAGGCGGTATTCTCACGTTTTTATTTATTTAGTACATACTGCGGACCCTTTTCAGGGTTCAAGCAGGGCAGGCATATATTCTTAAAACTCAAAAGATACAGAACACAATGAAAAGAAATATAGGAGAAATAATAGAGGAGACAAATTTTGCAAACTATTACGATGCCATAACATGGTTACAATCGGATATTGTCCGCGGAAAAAACGAATGTTTAAAACAGTCAGTTTTCGCAAAATACAGTGTCAATGAGTGAATGTGATGATGTCGGGTATAACGTGTGGTTAAAGGGGATATGTACTGTGAAGGATCCAAAGCAAACTTATGGTTAAGTAAAGAATAAAGAAACTCAAGGCGATATTTTCCTCTTCGCGTTTCAAGTGTTTCAATATTGTTAGCCGCCATGAGGTCAGTGGGGGAGTCGGTGATTTTAAATTTGCAATAGATAAACCTAACAGCTTTTCTTTGAACCCTTTCTAATTTATATATGTTAAGTTTAGTGAATGGGTCCCAAACAACCGAAGCATACTCAAGCTTTGGCCTGATGTAAGCGTTATACGTTAGCAGTTTTACGTGAGAAGGTGAATTTCTTAGTTTATGCCTCAGAAAACACAGCTTTTTAAATGCAGAGGAGCATATGTTATCTATATGTGAGTTCCAGGAAAGATTGGTTTATTGGTTTGGTTTATTGGGGTTTAACGTTCCAAAGCGACTGAGGCTATGAGAGACGCCGTAGTCAAGGGCTACGGAAATTTCGACCACCTGGGGTTCTTTAACGTGCACTGACATCTCACAGCACACGGGCTTCTAGAATTTCGCCTACAAGAAATTCAGCCGCCGCGGCCGGGATCGAACCCGCGTCTTTCGGGTCAGCAGCCGAGCGCCGTAACCACTGAGCCACCATGGCGGGGCAGTTCCAGGAAAGACTGCTTGTGATTGTTACACCTAGATATTTGTAGCTATTAACCTGCTTTAGTGTTGATGATCCGAGTGTATACACGTGGTTAATTGGGTTCTTTTTATGTGTTATTTGCATCGAAACTGTTTTTTTCAGTGTTAAGAACCATGGAGAACTCACTGCACCAATCAAGAACATTTCGAAGACACTGGTCAAGTTCGTTTTGATCGTTAGTACACGTAATTTGACGGAAAATGACACAATCATCAGCAAACAAGCGAATATGAGTTCCTGGTGTAACCACATTCACAATATCATTGATGTAGATCTGAAAAAGCAAAGGCCCCAAGACGCTTCCTTGGGGCACCCCAGAGGTGACTGGGAGACAACTGGAGCTGCACCCATCGACTGAAACAAATTGCACTCTATTCGTGAGGTAATCTTGAATCCACGATATTAAAATGTCTGGAAGATTAATGTTTTTAGTTTTTGAATGAGTTTTCCGGGGTTAACTTTATCAAATGCTTTGCTGAAATCCATAAATATGGTTTCTATTTCACCATTCATATCCAATGTTTTAGCAAAAGTATGTACTATGGTAACTAATTCTGTTATTGCAGAATAGCCCTTTCTAAACCCATGCTGAAAGTCGCTTAATATGGAGTGTTCTTCAAGAAATTTGTTAATATGTTTAGCAATGATATGTTCGAGCATTTTACAGCATTTTACAGCACGGTAATTTTGTAGTAATGTGCAGTCACCTTTTTTAAAGATGGGAATAACTCGAGCAGTCTTCCATTCAACCGGAAGTTTTGATGACAGCAGAGATTTTTTAAACAACACAAAAAGAAACTTCGCAATTATTTCGGCATAGCGTCGCAAAAATACATTTCGTAAATTATCGGGACCAGAAGAAATTTTAAGTTTAAGTTCTAAAAGCAAGGCAAATACACCAGGGAGACTAACAAAGTCAACCTCCGATACAGGAAAATATGACGCGCTTTGTACAGTTTGTACAGTCAGGCCGGAATGAAACGCGAACACGCATATGTCATACATTTCTGCTTTGCAGCGAGATATTCCTTTACAACTTATTTTCGATTATGCATTTCAGTAGGCCCTTTACCCAGACACATGAATCAGGCTAGTTGTACACTTCGGCTGAAAGTAGGCAGGTAAAATATTTTGTTTTCTTGACATGCTCTGTTCGCGTTTCATTCCGGCCTGACTGTACACCTGCTTCAGAGAATACGCTGTGAAAAAAAGAATTAAAATGGCGTGCAATGTCAATTGGATCAGTCAAAGTATCTCCCTCCGCTGTTATTTTTGAGATATGTTTCTTGCTGTCAATCAGGAAGTTCCAAAATTTACTTGGGTCATTTTTAACAAAACTGGGTAACGTTGAGATAAAGTACAAGTCTTTTGACTCACGAACCGCACGTTCAAGATTATTTTTAAGTGTTTCAATTTGACTTAACTGGCGGTTTTTTTTCTTAGATCTTTTTAGTTTTCGCTTCAGTTGAATAATCTTCCGCATCATCCAAGGTGTGCGTTTGTGAACTTTTTTTCGTTTATTTGGAACGAAAGCATTTAGACAATATTGACACATTTCGACGAATCGCTACCACAGCTTGCAGACATCATCATTATCATCAAAGCTCGATAAACAAGTTTCCATATGTTCAATCACTGCGGCATCATCAGCCCTAGAATAATCCTTGAAACAACGTACGTGACTGGCTTTTTTGTTGTGGTAAGGGGACTTAACTAAATCTATCGATACGCTTACGAGGTGATGGTCTGAAATGCCTGTTTCGACCGATACAGTATGCATAGAATATTGACGGCTAGCAAAAACTAGGTCTAGTATAGAGGAAGATGTACCTTATACACGAGTAGGTTGATTTACAATTTGAGCTAAATCATGAGTAAGCATGACATCAAACAGAACGTCCTTCTCCTTCCAGAACGTTCCTTCTCATCTACGGCAATTTGCCAGCAGCCTGATCACAGATCTATGGAGGGGAAGAATTTCGCACCGTGAAGACATGTCGAAAGCATCATCGATAGCTTCCGGGGTACACGCCCTTTTTAATGATCTTATTAAGGTAACGATAGTCAATGAAAAAGCGCCATAAGCTTTCCTTTTTCTTCACTAGAACAACTGGAGAGGCCCAGGGACTGTGGGATAGTTCGATTATGTTCTTAGAAAACATTTTTGTAACCTCGGCGTTGATGACCTTGCGATCGGCGTCGGAGACACGTAGAGGCGGCGGCGGATGGCAGGCGCATCACAAGTGTCAATGCGTTGTTTCACGGCGAGACTTTGGCCCAGTGCTCTGTGTGTTCAGGTAAAAAATGTCGGAAAACGATTGTAGAAGGTCACTACGCTGAGAAGTTTGGTCGGGGCCGAGATCGGTGAGCATCGTAGTAGTGAATGTGTCCGACTGCAGAGGGGAGGACTGAAGCGAGGCGGCTGGGTCGCGAACAGAAGTCGCGTCCAATCCAGCCGCATGGCACGTGGCAAGGGGGGACAGCGTAGCGATGCAAATGCACGACTGGAAGCACGTGAGAGGGGAAGCCGAAGTTACGGAAAGGCAGAGACAGGGAGTTGGCTTTGATGGTAGCGATGATATGGGAGAGGGCAACAATCTGGGACAGTACGAGGTCAAGGATTAGCGCAGCGAGGTAATCGCCATCGGTAACCGGGCGGGATGGTGTCAGTGAAACGAAAGCTTAGGCTTGGGAGGACAAGGCAAGGATGGCGGGGCTAAGGCCTCGTCAGGCTTCCAAGCCTTTAGCCTTTAGCCTTATGCCACCCGCAGGTATTCATCTATATTGTTTCCTGCAGGTAAAAAGCCAATCCAATTCAATTCAAAAGTGGGCATAGTCGGGGCAGAGCAATCGGAGCGATGTGTCGACGGGTTGAGGATCCAGTTGGGGCTGCTCAAGGCGCAGGACACCTTGAGAAAAGCCAATGAGAGCGAAATGGTCCAACAAAAGGTCCAAACCGAGCATGAGGTCATGGACGCACGTGGTCAGCACGGTAAGCTGGACCGGTATACTCTGGCCGGCAATAGTAACAAGCGCGGTACACACACCGTCGACAGCAAGCGTCCCACCATCCGCGACACGCACATGGGACATTGCAGGCGTGAGGACTTTGCGGAGGCGACGACGGAAGGCAGTACTCATCACTGCTATTTGAGCACCGGTGTCAATCAGGGCGTGCACAGGAGCACGGTCAATAGTGACGTCCAGGCGATTCGGTCGAGCGGTCGAGAGATGATTTGTGGTCCGGGTCATTGATGCAGCCTCACCTCCGGGAGCTGCATCATTTAGTTTTCTCAATGGGAGGGGAGGTAGGAAGCAGCACAACACAACACAAATATTACGCTCACGCCTCAGTAACAGAAGAAAATACTATTAATTTTTAATACAATAGTTCCTTAGGGATCCCTGCTGCTATCGACATCGCTGTTCACGGACTTCCATTGAGCTGTGCGGTCTAAGGAAGAAGAAGTAGCAGCATGGGAGGCATGGGGTGAAGAAGCCGAGGTGTAGCAAATTTGTGCATTTTTATCTCACTACCCATTCGTTCTGCGCTGAGATTTTTATATGTTGGGTGAAACGCCTATCCAAGCTCACATCCCCGTCGTAAACATTACTGGATGCGTAGACGCTTCGTTTGAACACATTTTTGAGATGTGCGATTTTGACACCATCAGGGCTCAACGGTTGCCAGCGGTGGCCGTTGAGTGATGATAGGTCATCTTTGTAGAATAGAATCTGCTAGTATTTTAGCAGATGCACCTATACTAACGGCCTTTTTGGACTGCTGACATGAATGTTCATTACAGAAAATGGTCAAAATCTTAAAATTTGCTTTCTGATGAATTGGAAAATGGAAATTTTCGCTATCGTACATGGTGAATATTCGGATTGAGCCTGGAAATGACCATGCCGATGTCGGCGAACAGCAACCGGACCAAAGGAATAGCGAGTACAAATGCACGCCTAACCTTGCGCTTTTATTCCTTTTTTTACCTCTCTCCTCCTCCTGTGAGCTGTGAGCATCGACACTGAGCTGCAAGAAGCGACTGGGGTATTTACACTGAAACTCGCCCTCCGCCGCTCGTGCAGCACGTGTGGTGCGCCCTCGACGCTCGGATCAATGCAGCGTGTTTGGCTGTGTTTTCTTGAGAAAGCGTATTTGATGTGCTGATAATCAACTTCTGCTTTCTCTACGGCCGAGAGATATCCTGAACTCATAAGCCTATGGATGAGAGGGAATTTCCTGTCACCTGAAGGGAACAGCATTCGTTCAAGACACAGACACGACCAGATTATGTTACACTTTATGAATTCTTCTATAGCAAACAGCTGGTTTGAAAACAAGCGCAAGCGAGATGCAGTGTGCCGCGCGCAAGCTTAGAACTTAGATTTGCCGACCTTCGCGCTGGGCGCTACGGAAGTGCTTCGTGAAGCTCGATAGAGGAGGGCGTTAGAGATTCGAGGAATGCCTTTATCTTGAACATAGTCGCCTTCCAGGAAGGCTACGCAAGTTTTGAACATGTGAGCTGTTGACGTGACTTACACAAGCTGGAACACAAACCTGGCAGGAACAAGAACGCGGAGGTATGATACAAAACGCAAGGTAAACAGGAGCGAGCGAAGTTTTTTGTGGAAACTGCGAGATTATCTATCCCTTACAAAGTAAAAAAAGCTTCTTTATAGGTCTCCACACTGCAAAATAAGAAAATTTTAAGTTAATTTTTTTCTTGCCGGTTACGGTTACCAAAACGGTCCCACTAGCATTTTACACCCATTGAGCCCTGATGTACGATTTTGACACCATACCTGTAAATCGATTAATACTCGCACCACAAGCTTTAAATTTTTGCTGCGTGGTTATGGGGCCTTGTGCATTGTAAAAACGCGGAGCAAAAAAATCTACGGCCGAAATAAAAAATCCAGGGCCGAAAGGGTTAACCGAAATCGGTTGTCTAGCGGCGAAGGCGAGCGGGAGGATCGTTGTGGAGATGGAACGGCGGCCGCAGATGGCGGTGGATGGCCTCGAGGCGAGAAGAGGAGAGAAGTGTTTCGACGATAGTAGGAGGGGAAGGCATCGCAGGGGGGGGGGGGGGGGGGGGGGGTGAAGTCCATGTTCTGCGGCAGTGGCGAGCAATGTGGTTGATGCGAGAGCATTGGAAGCAGATTGGGCGGTCGTCTGCCATGCGCCATTCATTTGGATTGCGGTAACGCCGTGGTAAGAATTACGTGGGACGGAAAGGAACGGTAGGTGGCTGCTGTGTGGCTGAGCTTCCGATGGCGCACACCGCGTGAGGGAAGTTCAAATGGGCGAGTTCTTGCTGAACGACGGCCTGAATAAGAGACATGGCGGGAGAGGTGTTATCTGGGGTGGTCGATGACGTTAGCACCGGTGCTAGGGCCCCGAATTCCCGTTGACCGATTTTTATGATTGTGTCGGCGACCGGAGGAGAGTCCGAGGGTGTTTAGTATGGAGGTCGCTTCTCCTCACAAGATGTGGCGGCTGTGCTCGGAACTCGGAAGAGCTGTTTAAGATTGCAACGGCTTTTGACCTGCTCAAATCGACGGCACTCCTTGATGATGGTGTCAACAGTAGTGTAATCTTTACAGACGAGCACATGAAAAGCATCGTCAGCGATGCCTTTCAGCACGTGGCTCACATTGTCAGACTCGCTCATGGTCGCGTCGACTTTGTGGCCAACAGCCAATATGTACTGTATATAGGCCACTTAACTTTCTGTCGGCGACTAAGCACGAGAAGCGAGCAGTTTTTTGGCAGTGAGCTGCCTATGGTCAGGTCTTTCGTTCGCAATTTCTCTTTGCATACGTCCGAGCTTCCGAGTTCTTCGTTGGTCTCATACCACAGCCTCGCCGTGCCATTCAGATAGAAACTGACATTCGCGATCATTAATGTACGATCCCAGCGGTTATAGGTGTTTACTCGCTCAACCAGTCGTCATCAGTGCCGTCGGTGCCAGAAAAGGTGCCGAGGTCGGGGGGGGGGGGGGGGGGGAGGGGAGGGGAGGGAGAGAGAGCCATGACCATGGAAGGAGCGGCAGGAGTGGTCCAATACGCGCCAGGTTTGAGCAATGGTGATGATAGTAGTAGCCCCGGGCTGACGACCGCTTCAGAGCTCCTGGTGTAGAGATCGTCACTCCGTACCTCCGCCAAAGATGTTACATTGTCCGAAGGCTAGTGAGACGCGAGGGCGGTCAGCACGCAGAGCACAGATCACAGGGAGCAGCGGACAAAGCGCGCTAACCACCCAGGCACTTCCTCTACGTCGTCTCCTCGCGGATTACCCGTTGCAGTATGTCTTAGGGCAATGGCATTGCATCTCGGATAGGATGAACAAGTGTGCGACCCACAACTGGGTCTCAGCGAACGGGTAGGTGCTGTAAACTCGGCCCTGGAGCAGAAAACCTCCGTTTTCCTCAAGAGCGGAGTGCGACGAGCGCCTGCAAGCCCCCGTGGCACCACCTTCCTCCTTTTTATGGAAAGAACGCAAGCCATTCTCCCCCCCCCCCCCCCCTAAACAAATCAAGAAGGCGGCCGCCGAAAACGCATGACTTGAAAGAAGGAGATGAAAAACGCAGTAAGCTTCGAGTTACGCTCCTTTAATTGCACAAGATGGAAGTCAGAGACCAGCGGGTGCCGTGTGCCCGCGCGAAGGCTAGCAAGGCGCAGTGCTTTAAAAACTGCTTGGTCGTGCGCACGGCACAAAGTACTGCACGATACGCAACATTTTCATCGACGAGGGTGCCACTATAGGCGTTAATTTGCGACTTGTTTGCCGAGTGGCTTGAAAAAGAAATGGGAAGATCCTGTTCGTGGTCGACAACCGTTCTGCGCACCATGTACTGCCTTTTCTGACTGCGGCGACCACGCACTTATGCCAGTGAGCTCAAACAACTAGACCTGCCACTTGACACGCGCATTATTCACATGCTGAAGGTTTTCTATAGGCGCCCCGTCACCAGTGCATACTCAGAGCAATGACAAGGTGCCGATGTCTCATGTCGGGTGACTCTGATCCCGTCTGGAATAAGTTGGCGTGCATCAGCAGTTGCTTCCGTCAGTCAGAATTTGTGATCCATGGAACGATGAAGGACGCTGTCGGACACCCCTGTTATCGAGCGCATGGGTATTTGCAGCAACGCGTCTTCACTGCGCAGCTAGCCCAACCTGATGTGGCCTGGCATGGCTGCGTTGGTGCACGCGAGGACGCTGACATCAAAGAACCACACACTGGCGAAAACAATTGTTCGCAATGTACGAACGCTATCCCATTGCCATAGATCTGCTGATGATGACGAGGATGCCCACTGTCCGCCGGCTACCGCTTAGGCTTCGGCCCCGTTTAGTTCTATATACCGCTTCCATAAAGCAGCTTGTGGGTAGCAACGCTGTCGGTGACTTGTATGAGTATGTGACTGCTATGAGGAGCTTGGAAAGCGCCGCAACTAATAGTATAGCTGAGTTAAACACATGAGCATGGCATGCTGACAGTGTGTGACTGTATTTTTGGTAGTAACATACGAAGCACACTTAGTACGAACCTTGTTTACAACGGACGCAATCCGCACAACCGTCAGGTTCGTCAAAAGTGGACTCGACTGTAGCTGCAACTCAGAAACAGCCTTCATCGTTATCGAAAAGGTTTGGTTTGTGTTATATCGTATCGCGGCGTCTGCTCGTGGCTTGTCGCGTTCGCCATGCCTTGTTGCGCAAGCGCCAGCGTCTCACCGAAGGTATTTAACCCCGTCTGGACGCCATGCAGGGTTATCATTGGTTCGAGGCTGCTAGTGAGCACCTCGTAATAAGGCGTCCCGTTCCCTGGCCGGTGTCTGGTTATTCGGAGGTCTGGTTACAACAGTTTGGTTTATTGGGGTTAACGTCCCAAAGCAACTCAGGCTATGAAGGACGCCGTAGTGAAGGGCGCCGGAAATTTTAACCACCTGGGGTTCTTTAACGTGCACTGACATCGCACAGTGCACGGACCTCTGCAATTTCGCTTTCATCGAAATTAAGCCGCCGCAACTGGGAGAGAGAGAGAGAAAAAACTTTATTGTAACAGGAATTCGGGGCACGCCCCAGGGTCCCCGAACGACCCCACTGCACTCAAGTGTTTATGTTCCTAAGGTCCATAACACTGGCAGCCCGGCCGGTGGCGATGGTCTGCACGGCCGGGCCCTCGCAGCGCAGCAGGGTCTCCCAGTCCTCCCAGGTCTTGAGGTTCTCTAGGTCCCGCGGGGGAGGGTCCGCCGGGAAGAGGGAAAGGATGTGGAGGGAAGAGGCGAAGGGTTCTGGGCATAGGGCGCACGCCGGAGTGGGGAAGAAGGGATGATAGTGGGCTAGGGTAAGGGGTGAGCGGTGTGAGTGTGTCTGTAGTCTGCGCCAGAGTGTTGCTTGTTTGTTATCTAGGGAAGAGTGGGGCGGGGGGTAGAGCTGGCGTGACGCTCTGTAGGCCTGCGTCATCTCGCTGAATGAGTGCATGCGCTCCTTCGTGAATCCCCCATCCGAGGCCACCTGAGCCCGGTTTAAATAACCTCGGGCTAAAAGGTTGGCGGCCTCGTTTCCGGGATTCCCGGAGTGCGCAGGCATCCATATCAGCTCCGCTTGGCGGGGTGGGGATGCATCGGGCGAGTCCAGTATGCAAAAAGCAGGGACATGGAGTCGGCCTCGAGCAAAATTTAGAATCGCAGTTTTAGAGTCACTTAAAATGTACCGGGCTTCCGTGCGTTTGATAGCAAGTGCAATGGCACATTCCTCTGCAGCCTCTGGAGAGGTGTCTGGAGGGAGAGGTACTGTGAGGAGGGTGGATAAAGAGGAGTCCACCGCTGCTGCTGTCGCTTCATCACCCGTGCAGGCAGCGTCCACCCATACGGCGTCCGGCTAGGAGCCGTACGCTCGATGGAGTGCCTTCGCACGGGCTCTGCGGCACTGTTCATGGTGGGACGGGTGCATATTCCTCGGGAGTGGCCTGATGAGAAGCTCTCGGTGAAGGGATCGTGGGATGGCGAGAAGGGTTGGGTCGTTGGCCGGTATTTTGATTCCCAGGGAGTCCAGGATATACCGACCTGTGGAGGTTTTTGTGAGCCTGATGTATTGGGTCTGTCGGTGGGCCTCCACCAGTTCCCCAATCGTGTTGTGGAGGCCCAGGCCTAGTAATCTGTCTGTGGGTGTGTTGAGGGGAAGATGAAGTGCTACGTTGAATGCCTTGCGAATCAAAGCATCCAAAGCGTGAATAACACCATTTGTCGGGCTAGTTGGTTGCGATCCATATGTATCAGCAGCGCGAACACCACACAGGAAGAAGAAGGAGAAGAAGGTAAAGAGCGCTCTTTACCTTCTTCTCCTTCTTCTTCCTGTGTGGTGTTCGCGCTGCTGATACATATGGATCCAAAGCGTTTACGTCATGTTTGGATAGTTGTAAGTATGGGGTAGTGTACAGCACACGGCTGAAGACAAAGGCATGAATGAGGCGACATAGGTCGCGCTCCTTCATGCCTCTATGACGTCCCGAAATTCTGCGGATGAGGTGCGATATCGCGCCTGCAACCTGCTTGAGTTTCTTGAGGGTGGTGGTGTTTTTGCCATCGTTCTGGA
Source organism: Amblyomma mixtum (assembly GCF_055824585.1). Lineage (NCBI taxonomy): Eukaryota > Metazoa > Arthropoda > Arachnida > Ixodida > Ixodidae > Amblyomma > Amblyomma mixtum. The sequence continues at coordinate 163,797,283 of NC_143012.1, forward strand.
TGTGCAGGCCCAATACACGGAGGGTGCCAACCTCAGGTACCGGATCACCATTCAGCTCATTTGCAATGGGGGAGCGGGGGCAGCGGTGGTTCTTAGGACGGATGAGGAAGAGTTCGGACTTCTCTGGGGAGCAAGAGAGTGCGATGGTGCGTGCGTAACTTTGCGTGAGTGTGGCTGCTTCCTGTAAGGTGTTCTCTATGCCGCCGTCACTGCCGTGGGTGGTCCACAGGGTGATATCGTCGGCATAAAGAGTGTGCTTCAGGTGGGGACTAGTTGCCAATTTTCGGGTGAGAGGGATGAGGGTAATGTTATACAAAAAGGGGGAGAGGAGGACCCTTGAGGGGTGCCGATGCTCTGAAGCGTGTAGGAGGGGGAAGACAGAGGGCCGAAGTGTATCTCAACCGTGCGATCAGTGAGGAATGCTTGAATGTAGGCGTAGGTGTGCACACCCACATTCAATGTGGATAGAGCAGTCATGATCGCCTGATGTTCAATGCGATCAAAAGCTTTGGAGAGATCCAAAGCTAAGACTGCCTTGGTGTGACCTGGATGAAACGGGCCGAAAATGTCGTGTGTGAGTTGCAGCATGCCGATAGATGGGGGCGAAATCCCAGCATGCTATGCGGGTAAAGATTGTTGTCCGCCATGTGACTTGTGAGTCTCGCTAACACAACATGCTCGAGGAGTTTCCCAAGGCATGAGGTTAGCGAAATCGGGCGAAGGTTGTGGAGTGTAAGTGGTTTGTTGGGTTTAGGTATGAATTACCTTCGCGTGGCGCCAGGACTGCGGAAGGTTACCCACCCTCCAGCACTGGTTGAAGTATTTCGTAATTTGGGTGGTCGATTGGTCATCCAGATAACGGAGCAACGAGTTTGTGATTTCGTCTGCACCAGGTGCGCAGTTGGCGCGGAGAATCAGGAAGGCCGCTCTGACTTCCGTCTCCGTGATGTCGGTGTCGAGTGTGGAATTTGCTTGTCCTTTGTAGTAGGGCAGTGGTGTGGGGGCACCTGTAGAGGTGTACATGGTTGGAAGTGTGTCTAGGAGGGTGTCGGGATCGTTAATGTGTTCATGTGTGAGGCGTGTCACGTGGTGCTGTATTGCTAATTTGGTGCGTGCGGGGTCAATGAGGTGTCGGAGGAGTTGCCATGCGCGTTTGCTGGACAGGTTTCCGGCGATGCCGTCACATATCTGTCCCCAGTTAGATTGGCAGAGCTCCTCAGAGTGCTGTTGGATTTATGTCTGCAGCGCGGCCAGCCGCTTTTGAAGCGTTCTGTTGAGTTTGTTGCCTTTCCAGCGTTCCAGGAGGCTGTGATAAGCCTCCCAGAGGTGGTCTAGGCGTGTGTAGAGGGTAGGGCTTTCGGAAGTAGTTTCAATGTGTCCCGTGTTGTGGTGAACGTGATGCTTGAGTGACTGCACCGATTCGTCAAAGTCTTTAATGGGTGTGTCTGGGAGGGCGGTGCGTGCAGCGCGAAAGGCATCCCAGTTAATGAGTTTGTGTGTTGTATTTGCGGGACGGGGTGGTTTTTACGGGACAGTGATTTGTATAATGGAATGATCACTGCCCAGTGTATGTTGTGTTCTGTTCCAGGTAACGCCGCGGATACAGCGGCTCAGCGCAGGTCCGGACTGGTGTCCATGCTGACACTGTTGCCGATCCGCGTAGGCGTCTGAAACGTGTTGTGCACAGTGAGTTGGAGGTTCTGCAGGAGCAGCCAGAGCCTGCGACCTCGATGTGTCGTGGTTGTGTATCCCCAGTCAGTATGCTGACTGTTGAAGTCCCCAGCGATGAGTAGGGGATGTTTCCCTTCTAGATGGTGTAGCTCTCGCAGAAGTGATTTTAGCGGGGCCATCGGCAGGGACGGGGGGTGGTATATTGAATTTAACCACGCTGTCTGCCCGTCGCCACACTGAATCATTAAAATTCTTACATTGTGTTGTCAATTCCTCAGTAAGGCTCTCAGCTAACCACTACATTAACTTTGCACCGTTATCACCTACAAGAAGTCATCACGAGCTTAATTTGATACCGTATTTTGCGCATGCTAATTTTTTCAAATTCAGTTTTTTTCCCCGTTCAATAGAAGCCTGGAATTCTTTACCTGGGTCCATTCGTTCTCGTCCATTTCAAAACCTTGTAACTGCCGTTGTAGACGCATAACAGCTGCGTATTCTTACCCTGTTGTTAACAGTTCCTTTCTTGTTTGATATTTCATTTGTGATTTTAACTTTTTGTATTTCTCACTTTGTACATTTTGCTGCATTTTGTTTCCTTGCATTTTGTGTTTTTCCCACTCCTGCCATAGCGCATATAAATTGCGCTGCAGTATGTATAAATAAATAAATAAATAAATAAATAAATAAATAAATAAATAAATAAATAAATAAATATAGAAGGAAGTGAATGTGTGTGATGTATAAGTTCTATGATCACACAGGGCGTCTCAGACGTGATGTGATGACTTTTGAAGGTGAGGCTGCGGTGGATGAATGTGGACGCCCTGGGTATGTTAGTGGTATCTGAGTGTGTATATGTGTAGTTGGGGAGGGTTGCCCGGTGTGCAGTCTCCTGGAGAAGATGTGCGGCGTGGGTCTGATGGTGCGAAGGAGAAGATGCAGAGGTGCGCACTTGGCCCGGAAGTCACGGCAGTTCCAAGTTAAAATGGGGAGATAATTGGGATCGAACCCGCGTCTTTCGGGTCAGCAGCCGAGCGCCGTGCCCACTGAGCCACTGCGGCGGGGTTAGCAAAATGGTGCAAGTCTTCGTAATCAATCAGTCGTGTCATCTAGTTTTTGTAGTCAATCGTAATAAAACGTATAACCTAAATATGGTGCCGGTGTATGCATCGGTATGCAGTCACACTGACTAGATAGTCGGAATGGTCCGAGAATTGAAGTAAAAACTCGGCGCATGGCACTGATGTAAGGAAGAATGCAGGCAAGCAAGCAGTGGGAAAGTAATGCGTCGACTTCTGGTATAGCAGGTAATAACATTAAGGAACATGCGCAGAAGGAAATCAAGGGATTGTGAGCAACATTTTCTGCAAACAGGAGTACATGGAAATAAAGCTGGAGTTTGCGAACAGGAAGATTCTAAATGAAATAGACTCTAACTGCTGCGACCACCCCGAAATCGTGCAGTATGTGTAGAGGTGATATACACGGTGAAAGCAGTGGCAACAGGTTTGTGGGGTATGTAAGCTACATAGAACTGAGAAGGGAGCAATGCAATTGTATCAGGAAGAAGCAAATATTCAAGCAGGTACAAGCAGGCATTCAAGCAAGATTGAATGAGTGAGTAAACATTCATTGCAGCGAAAGCTACGCTAGGCGAGCACAAGCGCATTTGACGGTGCCTACCAAAGGCCACTACGGCGCATGCGCCGTTACTATGGCAACCAAGAAAATTGGGGTCCAGGTGAGAATCGAACGACGGCCGCCGGAGTGCGGGGACGCTGCCGCACTCCGGCGGCCGTCGGCCCCGTGTGCGGCGGCCGCTGCCGCACTCGGGGACGCTGCCGCTATACTACGGCACTTCCGCGTTTGAAGCTGAATAAAGGCGCGTCTAGCGAATGCACAGTTCTGAAAAACATGTCACCTGCGTGTGTAATAAGAGCATGTTAATTACAGAAGTCGCAATCAAGCGAGTAAGAAATTTCCTCTGTTCCGGGCAAATTTTCTCCGTGCTTGGCGTGTAGTAGACGCGCCATCATGCGGCCCCCACTGAAACCCCTCTCGCAATGTACGGCGCTGGCCCAGCAGATGTCGCAGGTGGCGACCCGCGCGGTCAGCTTAAGGAGGGTAAGGAGACTTAAGTGCACCTGGAATTTTGTAGCGAAAGCTACACTAGGCTAGCAGAAACGCATTTCGCAGTGCCTGCCAAAAGCCACTACTGCGTATGCGCCGTTACCAAGGCAACCAGTACCACGGCAACCATGGCGCCGCAGCTGCTGCGCCACACTGCGCACGCGCAGAGTCGCATCGCGCAGCTGGGATATAGGCCGGAAACGATACGCTCGCTCCTCAGACGCGCACCATGGAAGGAGAGCGGCCGTGCCTGTCAAGGCTGCGTGAAAATGATTCCTCCGATCCAGAAGTCGTCGCAAGGTACAAGGCCGGCTGGCAGCATGAAAACGAGGCGAGAAAGGCTAAGCGGGCGGCCGAGACACCCGAAGAACGAGAGGAACGTCACGCGAAGAGGCGCCGCCAAGCTGCTGAACTACAACGACGGCGTGTCGTTACCGAAATGTCAGTAGACAAAACTGCGTTCGCTACGTATATGCTGGCCTAGCTGAACTTAGCCACAGCCCATGTTTGAAGGAGACGGTGGCTGGAACGTATGTAGATGGGCCCTCAGTCCAAGGCGCCACACCTCCTACAGCTCCAGGGCCGCATTACGTGGCTTTATATGATGGGGCTTTTAGAGGCACTTCCAGGTAATATGTGTTAGGGGTGAGGTGTCGCCGCACCATGGAAATTTGTCTCCGTAAAGTGTTGGGTGCTGGCGATATAAACAGTGTAGGTTGTGCTAGGTGTTTGAAGACGCCGTAGGAGACAGGAGTCTCCAGAGGAGAGAGAGGCAGTTCAGGATTTTGCTCAAGGACAGGTATTGTGCTTTACCAGCAGAAGGCAAGCAAGTCCAGTGGGTATGAATAAGAAGCTTAGAAAACTTGAAATGTTGGCTAAGGACGCAACGCATAGTCGAAATAGAAGGTGGGGTACCGAGAGGAAAAACGGGCAGCTTTTGTGGAAAACAGAGAATCTCCTGAAAGAAGTGCAAATAGGAGAATAGTCGCTGTTAATAAATAAGCAGCAGGTAACCGACATGAAGAAGCATATTATGGAGGGTTTAAGAAAGCATGAAAGCCCGAGGAAAGCCTGAGAGCAATGAACAAGAAAGTGGGCATTGCAAAGTTACACCACACGGCCGTAGTCCACGACAAGGAATGCGGTGTCATTGGCAGTTAGAATAAAAAATTGAGCAGAGGAGTATTGTAATGATATAAATAGTGGACAGAACAGTAACGACACTAATGGCGGGAAAGTGGTCAGCGTTAGAAAACGCTGAATTATTTGGTTTGCAGACGGGAGTCATTGGGAAAATGCATGTGGTGATAAAATGTGTCATTCGGTGGTTTCTGTAAGTCACACCAAATCGCAGACATTAATAACCCGAACAATCAATCACGCGTCGCTCGTCATGAGGAGTCGATGCGCTGTCAACCACTAACACACAATAACAGTTACAAAAAAATTGGCCGTCAATATGTATCTAGAAAATAATGCCTATGACCTATTGTGCTTAATGTTTTCAGTTAAACTGCTATAGATGAAAGACAAGCTATCGACGTGGCCCCTATAAGTGACCTCGGAAATTCTGAACGAATATTCCACAGACATTCAGTCAACGAAATTTTAAGTGAACCGAGAAATAATGCCAACGTGTCTCAATGTACACGAAGTCGTGGAAGAAACAAGCGACCGAAAATCTAGTCGAGTTAATAATTACACCACAATCTCGTCCAACGATAGCACGAGGTATTTGTCTGTATAGAAGCGCCTAATTAAAAATTGCTGAGCCGTGTTTTCTACTGCGGAGCAACACGGAAATTATCTTGGTTTTAATTGAACCTGATTCATCGAGCTGCATTGCTCGGTGTTGCTAGCGTCACCTTGCTGTCGACAGAAGTCTTCGAATTTCTGGATCTCGACGATTACAAATCATGGGCGAAGAAAAGTTTTTCTGGAGTTCATAATGTGCAACGGCAAATTGTTTCTAAATAGTGAATACAAAGGTGATTATAAGTTGGATTCTTGAGGCCGTCGTGATGTCGACACAAACGGGTAACACACAGCCGATAGCCGCGGTTATGAAGGTAGCAGCAGTATAATGGATGGAGTCTTTTTTTTTCGTAATTCACTAAAAGCACTTCAGGTAATATTGGGTCAAAGAATTCACTCATGTCAAAATAGAGGACGTTTACGTCCCCGCTATCGAGCAAGTGACGACACCTGTATCCAATAAAAATGCATAGATTCGTTTAAAGGGGACATGGCTTTCAAATCATGATACCTCTAAAAACTCAATATTAGAAAACACAAGATTTTCTATCTGTGAGATGTTTAAAATTCTGTACAATGCTGTCCTGAAAAAAATTCCCCCCAAGCACCAGAGAAGTGACTAAAAAATGCTTTAATGACCGCAGATAGCAAGAGAGTGGCTGAAATCACCATAAAAACGCCTGTTTTCTCGAGTGTTTTTCGATCTGACTGACCTGCTTGTAGGAAGCGTAGCACGACATTAACTTGAAGGATTTTTATACGACTTCTTTCTTCCTTGAAAAAAGTTTGATGCAGTGACGTACCTTTATATTTAAATAATTTTTCATTTCTTTAATTCTCACTAATTTGACATGGCGATAATGAGCGAATGATGTAAGCGTAGTATAACATCCTTTGTAGACAAAATTACGCTGCTAAATATCTACAGAGAATTTCGCTGCATCAACCATTTCTGCCGCGTTTTGCTGCCACTCAAGGCTTTCTGAAAATTTGGTACAGCGGTGAAGCATATAAAAGTTTATGATGTCAAAACTACTTGAGATATTTCAGTGAAATATTGAAGTTAAGCATTCATTAGACAGTCTAATCGAATTACTAAATTTAATTCCTCTACACCAAAAATAAAAATCTTACCTCCGAAACCCGTGTCCACCTTTAAACTGTTCGTTGTGTCAGAAATCAGTGTTGTAAAGATGAACTATTTTCTTGAAATAAGAGTGTTCATGCGTAACCATTGTGACAACGTTTGCAGAACATCAAATAAGTGACACGGTACAAAGAATGTTCGCACCACAGGGCTGCCAGAATAAATGCAGGAATATCAAGGGATAACTTCCAACTATGCGGAAAAAGACCAGTTCGCTACGATAAGACGAGAAAACATGTCTAATGTTGCACAAAATGTCAGTACATGCTTTAATTCTGAAGCAAAGAAGTTCACCCACTCCTAGTGAAGTTTTTCTTAAATTTTCGAGTAGCAGATAAAATTCCCTGTTCCGGACCTATCTTGTACGCTATGAAGTCAGTGGTGTCCTCTGGGGCGATAACAGCTTGTGTGCTGTCAGGGCGCACAATGCAAGGGATAAAGTAGTGAGTGAAACCCTGTCATAAATTTTGCGGCTTTGAAACGATAAGGATATAATTTTTCAAAGTTGGGCAAATCAGAAACCGAAACTAAGTTGAACTTTAATGCAAATTACCTTGAGCACAGCGCATGACAGCCTCAGATGCTTATGCGCCACTAAACCCAAGACAACACAACTCTTGCTGTAATAGAAACCCCGTCCATAGATCGTAACTTTTTAAAAAGCTGCAATAACGGAAAGTGTCCAGTAACACATGGAAAACCTGCGTTCAAATTCCAAGTCAAATCAGAAACGAGCGAAATTCACTTGTGAGAGCCTTGTTCGTCAACCTCAGCTTCATAGGTTTTGAGCGTGGTTTCATTTATTCCTCCCCAGCGCTGCGAATCATACGAAGAGGTCGGTGAAAATATCTGAACCAGAAGCCGACCGTAACGATAGAATCAGTGGCCAGTCGTCGAGGAAGCAGAGATTCGCCTCGACTACAGTGACTGTCAAAGCCTTTATTTTAAGTAGTTGGCTACGGCTTTCTCATTTCAATAATACAAGTAAAATAGCAGAGGCGACACAACTCGACAATACCAGATGTTTTCCGGTCGTTTTGCGCTTTATACAGGTCTACCATTGGACTGCTTTAGCGAAGTAAAATATACTCCAGATCTTACACATTCTAGCTAGTTTACTTGTCGGCTTCCGACTTCTGGAAATGAAGGCTGTCACGTCAGTGCTTCCGACAGAAGACTGCTGTGCGCTTTTACATGCTTGTGTTAGAACACAGCCGTGCCACTGATCGCACACAAAGAATGTCCTAAATATTTTTCTGCTTTATTCCCAACAGAAACTCTTTTCAGCATCATTTACATAGCTTGAAAACAGGTTTAGAAATCGTTTTCTCATGAAAATAGGGTTACATAGAAAGTTTCATATCGAAAAGTGCCAGATACAAAACATACATGCGAAATTCCGGAATTTTTGCTGAATCATAGTTTAGATTTTCTCCAACTAGCATATGAAGCATATCGAGCAACAGCTTGGATAGCGCTTTTCAGAGAATAACAAATTTTTGCGTTTTTTTCTTCAGAAATTGAATGCTGAACGGATTGACTGTGTTTAGCAGTGACGCAGTGCGGTCTGCGTCGCACCTAATTAATGCTGCGTGTAGTGCCAGTGGATTCAGTTACCATGACGTAATACGTTCCATATTGTTCCCTGCGTTTACGGTTCATTACCTTTTGGGGTGGAAACGAGTTCACCGAATTAATAGACTTACGCACCGCGGTGGCTCTGCGGCTATGGCTTTCGGCTACTGAGCACGAGTTCTGAGGTTCGAACCTGACCACTGCAGCGGCATTTCAAAGGAAGAAAGAGAATTGTAAAAACGCCCGTGTTCTGACTTTTCGGTATGCATGAGTGTCCCACGTGCTAAAAATTAATACGGAGCCTTGCATTACCCCGTTACTCATAGCCTTAGTGGAAGTTTTTCCTAGTAATATTGAAAGCACATTTTCTTTCCAAAGTTTTTCAAGCCTCCCTGGCTGTCATCACTGATCGGCGGCAGTACACGTTTTCTTAGGGAGTACATTGATTACGACTCTTCCTTTATTTGCTAGCCTTGGTGTCTTTTCCCGTAGTCCCTTTCACATTCCTCGAAAGGTATGCCCGACGATTCTAAACATTCACGATTTTCTCAATCTTCGAATAGACAATGCATCCCTAATACAGCAACAGAGAAATTACATTCTCTTTACTTACTGTATAATAGAGGTGAAAACCCACTTTGCTTCTTTCCTGTAACATCCACTCTTTCTGTAAATTGTTGCACTTCACCAATGACGCCGATATTGCGAAAGCCATGGCAAGAATTTTAATACTGGGTACTTGTTCAAGTACTTAAAAAAGTAATGCTCTGTTAAGCTTCAGGGCTATTGTAGCGAATATAGAAACGTCTGGTGGCTCCCAGATCTACCGCGTGTGTGTCGAAAAATCTGGAAGGTCTGCTGGCTCTGCCGCTCAGCAGACAATAACAGCACAGCTTGATATTATGCCCCTCAGCTGCGGGAAGTGGCAACGCACATTATTCACACGGGCTGCTTTTGTGCAATTTCCCGCACGGTGCTGCAGTTACGCTACTTGAGGTTTACGAACGCCTCTTTCTGGTTTAAAATGCCACATTATTAAATGAACTGCATTTAAACAGGCGAGTGAAGTGTCAACATGCGGATTAGTGCATTAAAAATGCAAAATGAAAATATTTTATGACTAAAGTTAAGGCGCAGTAAATGTCGCTCTGCTAGTGGACACCTTCACCACGCCTAGAGGGAAGTAATGAATGTTGGAAGAGAAAGGAGGGACAAAGAGTAGATGTACTGTGGACCTCTGAATTAATTTAAACTGCGCAAAAGTGTTTAACGCGCACGGAGATCGCGCTGCACACGGACGTTCTTGCATTTCACCTACATCGAACTGCGGCACTGCGGCCGCGATTCGATCTCACTACCACCCATAGGGATGTACGAACCCCAAATTTTTAGGTTTCGCTCAATGCTGGCAATTTTTTGCAGCGGTTTATTGAAATCCGAGCAGCAGGAGGTGTGCCCAGCTGTTCGTTTTTCGTGTGCAGTATCGGTTCCGGCGAGCTTTGGCGTAGCAAACTGACAGAACAGAAATGCAATCGCTGCTTTGCCATCTTGTGCGAGCGTAGGTGAACCTTAATGAGCTGGGTGTCTCAGCTCATCGCAAAATCATTCCTGACAACAAAGTGCGCAGAAAATGACGAAGAGGAGAATAAGCACAGACAAATGCAAACTTCCAGCTGAATTCTGTTTGACACATTGGTCAAAATATATTGCAAGAAGGTAAGGAAGAAAAAGGAAAGAATAAGCAAAGAAAAAGGAAATGGCTTGTCTGCGTATTTTCTGGTCTTCGTCACTTTCTGAGCATTTTGCTGTCAAAAGCGCGGGTGACATCCGGTAGTTCTGTCTAATATACCACAAAACCTTAAGGAGAAACAGTGCGGGTGAGCGAAGTAGAAGAAAGAGATTGAAAGAAGACCACCTTGGTAATGCGCGATAGTCTAGGCTGAAAGACATGCCTACTGGACTTTGCTCTGCACCAGCATTGTTGCACTCAAGGTACTGCACTCAAGGATTCAAGCGTTCAACAGTCGCCCCGAAGCCGCAGCAGCGGCGCCACCTTCAGCTACGAGCAGCTACTACGTACTATCGGGGACAAAAGTGGTATACTCCACGCGGCGGGAGCCAGAGCAACGGAAAACCGGAATTTTGGCGAACTAAACCGTAAAACATTCAAATGAGCCAAGCAACATGCCTGCTGATGATAAAGGTCACGCACTGGCTGTCTCGATCAAAGATGCCGCCTATAGATGGCGTTGCAACGCAGTTGTCCGTTGCTCGGGCTCCCGCCGCGTGTAGTATATACCACTTTTGTCCCCGATAGTACCTAGATCATAGCGTTAGCGAGGATGGTAGAGGCCACGGCCCGCAAAAACGACGGCTGTCGTGTCATTTCCATAGGCCGCTGCGAATAAAGCCGTGCGCAGAATTCTGGGATTCAGGACGCGCAGCATGCGGCATTGTCAAATTTGGTACTTAACTGGTTCTTTTTGGGACAGCCGGAATGGGAAGACAACTAAGTAGAGAAGAACAAGACAAGGAATGGGGTGGTAAGAGCTGAATTTCTGAAGCTACCAATGCATTATTTGGTGAAATACAGGAGATGATACAAAAAAGAGAAAAACATTTTACTGTTTTCCGGACAGAACAATTTAACTCAGTATATTTATTTCGGATGCAGACATGAACAGGGTCGAGGTGAAAGAGCCACATATTGGACTTGACGTGCTTTCCACCGCTATGTTACAGTATGCCTTCGAGTGACATCGTCAAGTAACAACAATCTTTATCCCGGCAACATGTAGGAAGCATCGTAAATGCATCTGCATTCATTGCCGTCAGGAAAGCTTGTATGCGTCTTAGGGTTATCGCTTTTGTATACAGTAAGCTACAAGTATATTGTCCCGTGGCTGCGAAAGACAGCAGCTTCCTACGACAAAACAGTGAATCGGAGGCGGGCTTTGGCGCCGTTTGTAATGTTCCATGATAACACTGAAAGTCGGTGTTAAGGGTGATCGGGGCAGATTACTTGAAAGTATTCTCAACGGTCCACATAGGAATTTTGTGGCGTTATAAGGGGTAGAAATGTTTCATGACTGTGACAATTGCCGTGATCGTCAACGCTATAAATGGATGCGTAGAGCAGCTTTTCATGCATTCAGGGGTTGTCTTCCTTTATCATGACGGCGGCTTTGGTTCCTAGCATCATCATAGGAATGTTGAGGTTGCCTGACAGCTCAGCTGGCATGGCAGAGGCGTCCGCGACACGAAGACGGTTGACATTACGAACCCTGCAAAATGAAGCAAGCAGAAAAGGTCAAAATCTCTTCACAGTGGTTTGCATTAGTATCAACGTATATCAGCAAATAAACGATGGTAGCTCTAAAAGGGAAAGCAGTAAAGATAGGTATCACAAGAACACGCAGTCTGACAAACTTTCTGGCTCTTTGCATTTCGATAGCACCTACTTTCTTGATCTGACTAACGAATTTTCCGCATTTATTGCGGCTGGCTTGCCCATGAGTGGCTTCGATCTCTGTCGTGTATAGCGCCACTGTAAAAAAGCAAGTACTGGAACCTTACAGGGCTGTTGCGGGGACTCCGACAACGCGGAAAGTTGTATGACGCAAGGAGTCTACTTTGAAAATACTAAAAAATAAAAGAACTTGGAAACCTTCTTAAACACATTTTTAAAGAAAATGCGATAGCATTTGGAAATCGACGCACCCCCCAAAATTTTAAAACTCTAGGTTTTGGAGGTAAGCCCACTTATGAAAGCGCATTAAAGTTGACTAGTGGGGATTAGGGAATGAATTAAGGTGGAGCAGTGGTGGTATACTGAAAGCCTCAAGGCCGATTATTGCAGATTACTGGGTACTATTATTAAGTATACTCCCATATGATAATCCAATGGAAGGCACTCGAAGATTCTAGTCCTCGGAGTCTAAAATTTTGCGTAGCTGATGACTTCACGACCTTCTAGACCAATCAGGAAATTTCGTGACAGACAATGCGGATTTTTTTTGTGAGATGACAACCTAAATGCAATCGCATTAGACCTGCCTTCGATGCAAGGAGACTTCGCTGTAGACTGAGTGTTCTGCGGAGACGGTGTTTTCGAAGCAGGGCTGATAAAAAAATAGAAGTGTGGAAACCAGCGGTTACATGAGTAACAAAAAATTTACCGAAACAAGGGAAGGGGAATGAGGGGCTCGTTATAATTATGAGAGAAGCCAACAGCCACACAAACCAAGGAGCACAGGGGATTTTTCAATTAATTTATTTTTTTTTGTGGTGTTGATCAAGTAAGAATATTACTGTCGCTTAAAGCTAATTGATTAGAAAAGCAGAAGAAAAAACAACCACATGCCGCCGGTGGGATCCGAACCCACGACCTCCGAATTACGCCTCCGGTGCTCTACCTCTGAGCTACGGCGACGGCTGTCAAACCTTCTGCTTTCGGGGGTATTTATGTTCACAAATAACCTAACCTATTGATGAACACTCTCAAGGTTAGGTTATTTGTGAACATAAATACCCCCGAAAGCAGAAGGTTTGACAGCCGTCGCCGTAGCTCAGAGGTAGAGCACCGGACGCGTAATTCGGAGGTCTTGGGTTCGGATCCCAACGGCGGCATGTGGTTGTTTTTTCTTCTGCTTTTCTAATCAATTAGCTTTAAGCGACAGTAATATTCTTAATTGATCAACCCCACAAAAAAAATAAATTAATTGAAAAATCCCCTGTGCTCCTTGGTTTGTGTGGCTGTTGGCTTCTCTCAAAAAATTTACCGGACGTTTAATATACTCTTTAATATGCTCTGTGGCGTTTATAGTGGCGGACTTTCATTAGGACTGCGGGCAATATCTAGTGAATACTCTTTGATGAGAAAGTTCTTGTAGCCAGGTACCGTAACGTGTCAAGGGTTGTGTGTAGGATGGCCGTGCGTAATGCGTGCGACTGGGCGACACGCACTCTCACTTACGATGACTAATCAATTTATATAAGGCTATGTGCGTCCGGCGAGACAGGTGACCAAGGGAAACGTGCAAGGGGCGAGCTATGTGTAGATGGTGAGGAGGAAGCAAAGGAGAAAGCATGTATGAAGATGTGGTTTATGCGGAAATGCCACATACAGCCGTTGCTGTATTAAAATATATCAACTGTTTGTCTTTAAATACGTAATGCTCATTGCCCGAACACAAGTGATTTCACCCATAAAAAATGATGCATTAAAAAAGCGCGAACAAATTATCCGAACTGGCGTTTTAAATGATGAAAATCTAGTCGTGAAGGAATGCCTTGCTTCCGGCTGCATCAAAATTAGGCTTATGTTCCAAGCAAACTCTCCCAAGGACGGCTTTACATGGGGTGCAAAGCGATTATTCTACAAGAGATAAAACCAGAGATGGGGTCCTCCCGCATTGGAGGCATAGGAATGTTCGAAAGGCGGAAGCGACACCCGATTAACGCTTGCACATGCTCTAAATGGGGCCACAGAGTTGAGATAGACTCCGCGGCGGTCACTTCCACAATAATGGCCCTTTTAAACCATTGCGATTAGAATAATTCGGCATCCAAGCTGTCCCTTATTCCACAATGATGGCGAGATCCATCTATAGCGTAGCGACTTGAAAACCACATGATCTCGCCCGGAAATTCAGACACTGCACATCAGACCGTACAACAATGATGACGTCACTACACAATTTTTCTTTGGTCACAGTGTCGTCCCGTGATTCCACGACTACTATGTAGTGCCTTATGTAGTGTCGTAACGTTACTCCACCACCATTATGTAGTGTAGGAAAGCAAGATGCAATAAAATCAAAATGATGGTGCTGGGACTCGAGCAGCTACCCCTCGACCACTGAGAATGCTCCTTCGACGTGGTTAAACGAAGGCCTGGTGCCTCTTGTGGTAAAAAAAGAACCAAAAATGAAAAAATTAAACAATACATTAGAAACTGAAAAAGTGCCAATAAAATAGATAAAAACAAACAAATCAAAATGAAATAAAATAGACTTTAACAAAGTTAAAATTCGGGCTTGTTGGTTCATACTTCGGAGCAATAGCGCAAACAGGACAAGGGACAAAAGAACGAGTAGACACACACAGCGCTGTGTGTGTCTACTCGTTCTTTTGTCCCTTGTCCTGTTTGCACTATTGCTCCGAAATAAAATAGAACACAGCCCGTGTCTCCATGCGAACTCATATGCAAAGAGGACAGCAGGCCGCTGAAGTGACCCATTACCGCTACTGCGTCATACACTTAAGGCGGAACATAAGTATCCCCCGACTTTTTTTATTGCAGAATAATAGATGGATAGATCGTAACAGTGCCCTTTTTGAAGAGAGGCAGTACACAAACAGGCTGAGAAACTTTATATAGATTTTTATTTTAAAACTTTTTAATAGCAACAAGAACTATCACCGACCTCACATTTCTTTCAAATACAAATTTCAAAGCCATTTAGGACATACCGAATTGATGTTCTAAAAACTTTTGGTTCGGTTGCTTGCCCCACATATAACACATTGATCTCCTTACTGTTTTTTACTGACCACTACCGTGGACAAGCCGAGGTTACGTTCGTTATTTCTGAAGCCTAGTGACTCAGCAATGTTGATTTGGTGCAATCGACATCCATAGATGGATATTGCAACATGCTAACTAAATGTGTCCGACAATGGATAGATGTTTGAGTGGTAGGAGTATGGGTCTGGGCGTCTGGGTTTAAAACGGGGCGGTTGCGGGTGCTAGCACGCTCAGAATTTATTTATTGTATTTTTAGACCATTTTATTAACCCCAGCAATAACTGTCCCCGAGTTTACTATTCTTTCAAGTCTAAATTCGAGTTGGTTTCAGGATATACGAAAATGACTTATAAATTCCTCTTCCTATTTCCGTTCCCCTGTTTTGAGCCGCCAGTTATCGAAAGATATTTTACAAGCCACTGTCGTGGACACAGTCGCATTACCTTCATTGCCTCACAGACGTCGATCTGGCCGCCATCGACATTGCAGTGGATAGTACAAACCGCGTACCGCGCCACCAAACTCAGAAAACACGATTAAATTGGCAGTTCTTAAGCATACATTCCCCAATACAGTGACTCTCGCTGGCCTTAGGAGAACCAGTATACGTGCTTTTGGAGGGACTCGTTTTTCTGAAACGCTTGTTTCGTTTATGACTACCATCAGCGCTA
Source organism: Amblyomma mixtum (assembly GCF_055824585.1). Taxonomy (NCBI): domain Eukaryota; kingdom Metazoa; phylum Arthropoda; class Arachnida; order Ixodida; family Ixodidae; genus Amblyomma; species Amblyomma mixtum. The sequence goes on from NC_143012.1 coordinate 163,812,764, forward strand.
CCTTGTCCTTTGGACAGTTGCGAGCAGCGCGGAAGAAGGCGTCTACGCTGCTGCTCACCTCAGCCGGGCGTCGAGGACTGCCGCCGTGTGCGTGCCCATTGGAGCGGTGCAACACGGGTGCCATCCGCTGGATCCCGTCTGGCGCACGAGGCAGCGGAGGTACTCGTCGCTCCAGAGCTGGCCCGCCGTCTCGCAGCCCGGAACGGGGATGTCAAATAGTGTCACGTTGACTCTCTTCATGGCTTCAGTCCTAAAGGTCTCAACGGCTATGCGAGCCCCTGCAACGGATGACCTCCGGCTCAGTTCCTACCCAAGCACCGAATTTAATCTTGAACACTAAAAAGTTTAAGGTTAAACCGCACTGACGCATCTGCCAGCTGAAACGTTTCCGTCTTAGCTCCATGTACGGAATCATCGGAATACGCTACCAGCGGGACGTTGAAAATATATGGCAAGTAGCGGACACTTAGAGGGGCCATATTTTTTTTGTGTGTGTGTGTGGGGGGGGGGGGGGGGGGAGCCTGACGTATTTTCATGCTTTGAGCGGGGCAAGGAACGGGAAGAGCAATGCTGGGCGGTACGTGTTCTACAGCAGCAATGTTAAGGGCGCAGGTAGGGGGCCCGAGCGGGTAAGTGCCTGGTAATCCACGCGCTTTCCGTTATTTTTGCGTATAGTTTTCATCTGCTTTCCGCGTGACGTACAGGGTAAGTCACGCTTCGGGTGAACACGTGAGTGTTTGGACACTCTTCTCAAAGCGCCAGTGGTTCCGACACAGCCGCGCATTGAAGCAAAGTGAAGCAGGCACAGAAGGGCCTCGAAGGGGTGCTTCGCGTCGGCCGCCACGTCGCTTCAGTGAGCGGTCGCGACGGACGCAATTGCACTCCGAAGAGAGCCGCCACGAGCTCGCGTGTTCACCCTGTGTGTGGAAAACCCGTAGATGGCGTCATATGGTACCGCTACGTAATCCTACCTTTCCGTGTGCGGTCCGTATTGCGTTCGTAGATACCACATGCTCTGTATCATTTCCATATAAGTCATGCCCTAACTATGCGTAATCATAATAGGCATCGTAATACGAAACGATTTCCATACGGTTACAACGTATGCAAATTACCCTGGTCTTGAACCACACTATTTTTTGCAATGGTAAGATATTTAGAGAGCTATTTGATTACTTCCCCTACGAATAATTTTCAATTCGCCGCTAATAATAGCCAGGTGTTGAGCTGGCAGACGTAATCTTTTGACATCATGAAACTTTAAGGAAGAGGAAGATCAGTATAATGCATAGTTTAAAACCGTGCAATCATTTGTTCAGCGCAGGGGATTTGTATATTTACGTTCACTTGTACAAAATATCTGTACAGGTTCTGACGACTGAGGATATTATATGGGGGGGGGGGGGGGGGGTGCAGGAAGTTAAGAAAGCTAACGAAACCGCAAGGAGAACGAAAAACACGTCACGTGACACTGGAATAAAAACGCTAACAGGTTGTTATTCATCGTTCCAAGTGTAGAAGATAAAAAGAAACATATGAATCAGTCATTTTTAATTTCAACTTTGTATTGCAGTAAAAGGAATAAATTGTGATAGTGAAATACAGCTCCGCCGTAGCCGTATATAGACCACAAAAGTTACGGGATCGAATGTGAAGCAGACTGCGAAATAGTACGATACATCGAGAATTTGATACATAGCAAATCTCAACGGAGAATCTTTTGTGTACGCTAATAAACAGGAATGCCTTGCATCGGAGCTTGACGCGTTCTTGCAGCGACGTAGTGCCCGCCGGCGTGGCTGCTCGCTAAGCGTTTCCACGCCTAAACTTCTCATAAGATGTTTAATCCTGTTGGCCGGTAAATTCAAAATGCAATAATCTCATTAAAACTAAGGTACGGTTGGATTCAGCAACGACTCCGGCAGAGAGGCATGTCAGACCAGCGTTGCCCCAAGGCCTTAGTTAGGTTGGCTTCTCTGCATGACAGAGATGCGGCGTGGAAAACGAGTACAAAAGACCGCAGGTCACCCTCACATGTCCTCCTCACGTTCACCTTGTCATGCAATATCACCGTACCAGCACTGCCAACAGCTGCCAAAACCTGCGCAGCCGATCCGCTCGCCACATCCAATGTTCCGCTGAACGCGAGTTGGATAGCCGCGAACAATACCGCTATACATTTGCATGAGACTTCAAAGGCATGTTCTGACCGTTCGATATAAACAATCATTCGATATATCCGAGTTCGAAATATTCGGTCTGGAATTCACCAGTAATTAAGCTTGAAGTTACCTCCTCTAAGTAACGCTCTAAGAGAGGATTAGCAATAAGAAGGCTTTCCCACCAAATGATATTCTCAGTTTCTCAACAATCAAGGTTCGTCGCATAGAGATAATAAACAAAAAAGTTATTTAGGCTTAACCGCTCACTTGTTCTGTGCTCAAATTTCGCAGGAGGGTAGAGTTTGGCGGTCAGTATTGTTTTCTCCAGCATTTTCGTGCGGTAGTTACCTGACTCATTTAAAAGGATTCGTTAAATACTCGTCTCCTCCAGGGACAACAAAACAAACCGGGCTCTCCATGATACATGTAGCGCCGTCTCACGCCTACCGTAGGAACGAGCGTTCCAACGGCAAGGGTTCGTTCTTGCAGTGGGCGCGAGATGTCCCTGCTAAGGCAACTCTTCATTTTGGTTCATCATCGCCGCTGGCCATGAGGATTTAACGAGTATTTCTGACAAATGCAGGCAACCATCTCACCAAAACGGTATAGGAAACAAAACTGGCCGCCCTATCCCATTTATGCGCTAAATGCGAGTCCGAACTACAGGGCGGGTAAGCCTAGAGAATTTTTTCTCGATTTTAGCTGGGCGGCGCGCAAATGTCGAGCAGTACATCGCCATGTAAGTGTAGTGTTCCTCACCTCCAACGAGGACATCCACATCCTGTTGATTGGAAAGGAATCTAGGGTCTATGATTGGGTACTCCATGGGGTTTCTGCTTCGAAGTTTTATGAACCCTTCAGACTTAGGCCGAAGGAGAACTGGCACAATCTGAAAGGCGTATTGGCCCCTTTTCTGCTTGTAGTAGCCGTCCAGCATCTGCAAACGATGAACCGATTATCGCAGTCAAAGCAGCATCTTTTAAAGCGGTAGTTTATTGCTCCACTGAATTTTCTGCCGCTACTAAACATGGCTATCACTAACTCGTGCATGGCAGTAATGTAGCGTACGTGTCCGAGGACACAAATAACAATCAAAATTCTGTAATAACCCGTTAAGAAAACTAGATTTACTCCTGCTTTTTGAACTTTGGCGCCATGATTTACGCCATTATTTATCTGATTGTTATTGTTCGTTTTCCATTTTTCAGTGTCTTTGAGGGTTTCGTGTTACTCGTGCCGACTTCACTTATCTATTATTGCAAGAACATGTTCACTAATTTCTATTGAATATTATATGTACTGTAGTCTTTTTATTGTTCTGTCTGTGTTCTGTTGCTGCCGGTTTTTATGTACGGGGGTGCGCCCGTCTGTTAAGCCAGTCATACGATTTTTGGGTGTACCCCTAACATCCCTGATGTTGAAATAAAGGTATTTGTATTTGAAACTCTGATTAGTACTTTTAATTCATCATTAGGACTTTAAAAAAATCTTATTTCAAAATTTAGAAATCTTACTTCTACCAGCCAGAATCGACGCCGCCGTGCACGAGCTAGATGATTTGCCGCGGGAAATTTCGCTACAGGAAATTTTATTCTGTGGCCAGCTCTTATTTCCATGTACAGATTCTAGGGAAGCTTACACAATTCACGTGACCTTTTCAAGAAGACTGCAATTCAAGAAAGCACTGTTGTGCACTCTGTTACGTATTGATTTTCATCTCACCCAAAATGCATTTTTGTTTCTTTGAGACTAGGGATAAAGATAGTTCGGGAAGAATCTAAGCTGTGATTAAAGCTGCACTATTGCGGGATAGATTTAATGTAAGAACTGGGAAGTTTGCTCGAATATCTGCTGGGGTCAGGTATTACATGAAGAATGATTCTTGACGAAAAAAGAACATCTACACAAACTGGCACATCAGCTGCGCTATCATAGGCTCAATTTTATTTAAAAATTGGGACCGTACCTGGAAAATACGCTTTGGCCAGTAATTATACCCTAAATGTTCCTTGACAGGAAAACAATCCATGCAAATTAGCATATAGGCTGCGTAAGCGTCCCTCTGAAAATGCTCCTAGCTGACGTCAGCACTTTGTGTTGATCAAACTTTTTCTTCCATGACTGGGCTATTGTCTCTGCGATTCACGTACTCGGCGCCACATCACGGAGCTGGCGAGGGAAACAAGCTTTTGGTGCAATTAAGATGAAGCCACAGCTGTCCTGATACGGAGGTTGCCATCTGACGTAATTCTTTACCTTTCCAATCTCGGAGCGATCGAGGGACACTTGTGGCTACTTTAACCTGGCGGTCGTAGCGCATTGTATGGCGCGATCCGGACCGTCACTACGGTTCCTTTCAACACGTCGACCCCATTCGTGACTTCACATTTCGCGTAATCTGGAAAAGCGTGTCCGCGCTTGCCTCCAGTAGAATCACCTCTATTTTACACGGACTATCTACTCCCTGCGAAATTGGACGCCTCCGATCCGCTGTGTTCTGCTTGTGGTGTAAGAGAAAGCACAGAACGCTAAATATTTAGTTGCAGTCGATTTACATCATCACGTAGAGCCCTGAAAAATGAATTAGATTTCGCATAGGACTGCAGTCTTGCAAGATGCTTTACTTCAGTTTTGGGCTCGCACCACTCTCGATGATCCTTTCGTGAGCAGCGCTAAGCAAAAAAAAAAAAACTTGAATAATTTAGCTTGCGGCTAATCACTAATTGCCGTGCGCTAGCCCGGTTAGCCCTGTTTTTCATAATTCATCATAAGTTTACGAAGTTTGAAGAGAAAGGTTGGCCGCAGCTGGCATAGGACAGAGTTAATTGGATAGGTAGTAAAGAGGCCTTTTTTCTGCAGCGGGAATTTTCAGACTGATGATGATGGTGATATTGACTTTAAATTATTTTTCTTGATTTGGACTTGTTTACCCTCGTTGATATATAATATGATGTTAGTTTCCGTAATACTGCATCACTTTGATAGTAGTGCAATAGAATTGATCATTCTCTACACTGATAGATCCCTGGGAATCATCATACCACTCCTGGGGCAGCGGTCAAGCGATGTGCCACTGCCCTGCGATGACAGGTGCTGCCACCGGTGGGGCTTGCGAGACGCACGTTGCTCTTCCCGAGGAACCCCTCATGGATAATGATCAATTGAGCTGCCACGATGGGCAGATTGTGATGATTTCACTACTTCACTTGACCCTGGTGGCCCACCTAACCCCAAGGTCGTTAGCACCCAGTTCTTCCAGGTCACGGAGGGACGATACAGACGAACGGAAAACTGCTTTTAGGCGGTGTGGAAGCATAGTGTACTAAAAATCAGTGTAGAACAATCGTTTCAAGCGAGTTTACTGTGTAACACCCTCTGAAAAGATAGACGCTACCAGCTGTGCACCGCCGCCATCTTTTGGTGCACGTGCGTGCGACCTCGCTGTAGCTGCGTGGGTGCTTTCACTACGCAGCATTGTAGATTTGATTAACTGAACGCTGCCTCTTCTCTGTTAACACAAGAGGCCTCTCTCCTTTACGAATAGAAGTACTTTGGTTTCGGCTAGTTGGTTCGCAGCAATGTTCGAAACAGAAAGGCACAAATGGGACGAAGACAAAAAAAAGGAACGTGAAGCAACAGCGCAAGCGCCAACTATCAACTGAGGTTTATGGCACTACACACCGCATTTATACGCACCACCCAGCCGTATCACATAAGCCAAGCAGTAAAAAATAACTAAAGAGCCAAACTTAACATCCACAATCAGCATATAGTTGCAGGCGAACGAGGTGACAGGCAGGAAAATACCTCAGAACAAAAGACAGGTCACCTTAGAAACCAAAAGCACCTGACGTGAAAGCTACCTCACAAAGCAGAAGCGCGCGCGTCAAAATAAAACACGGCACACACTATTACGTTAAAATTTCTGAACTTCGTGCGTAAACAAAACAAGACAAGTGGAGTTCCTTTTTTGTCTTCGTCCCATTTGCGCCTTTCTGTTTCAAACATGGCTCCTTTACGAAAAAACGACAACTGAAAGGGCGACCGATCTATTTTGCATGGTTTATGTACAGCGCGAGGCTAGAGCAAACAATGTGCTTGACTGGAATACATAATACGTGTAATGAGGACGCCGAGCTGCTTATTTAGCGGTGAAATTCATATCTGCACTATTCCAAGCACTGCGTTACACATCATTTGAAGCATCTTGCGCCTCTCTCACCTGTTGCGAGATGCCAATCTGTTGAGCGATGTATTCAGCTTCTGGTGTCGTGGGGTTCAGTGTTGAAAGCAGGAACTGAATGTCGGGGTAGTCGGGGTCAGTCGCCGGAGTGCTGACGAAAGCCACGCACTCCACGCCAAACGCACGGCTCAGCACGCCTGTATTTTAAACGTTGTGCGAAACAAACAGACACGATAGCAGTATTTTCCATTAGATGTATCGTCGCAGTAAAGACAGTTTATGGTTCGCCATTGTCTTCACAACAGTATATACTGTTCATGTTTGTGCATGAGACGAAAGCCACAGTCACTGAAACTAAAGAAAGCATAGAGAAATATTTCTCTATTTTATTAAATTGAGGTGCTCATTAATTATTTTACCCCTCAGAAATTGTTGATTAGAAACTAGAAAAAAAAAAACAACCACATGCAGCCAATCAACAAAAACCAACAACCAACAACGTACACTGACATCGCACAGTACACGGGCCTTTAACAAAGAAGATTTAGGATTACTATTAGTGAAGCGCCTTTACTATTATTTTATATTTTTCCGAGACAGTGTGAAGTATTTCAGTATAGCAAACCTGCGATGAGGCTTGCGCGTCGATCGCAGTATCGTCAGGTACAGTCGCGGGTAAAAAAGGTTAGCACACACGACGGAACACCAGAGCGCCGGAATGACAACGCGTGGCGCTGCGGGTGGCGAAGAGGCTGATAACGAGAGTGCCGGGCCGTTCCCATTCTACAGTATTAGGGGGGTTCAGCGGACTGCCACGGACAGCAGAATTACTGGCTAAAAGCAGCGCTATCATCTATTGTTCCCGCGAGTTCCTTTTGACAAACCATCGCGGACATAAAAAAAGCAGTAATAAAAAGAGGCAATCTTTGCTGATGATAACCGAGCCAATATAAATGCCGCAAGCACAGTCACGTAGGGTCGGCACTTAAACGCTCGGGCGGTGCACGCTTGATCAAGCTTACTTCCTGCCGTCCCCCCCTAGGCTGCAAACATGGAAGCGGCCCGTTAGGCAGGTCAGCGTACCGCAGCGCCGCGTGGTGAGATATACGAATTCTAATCGCCAGTGATCTGTGCTAATATTTTTTGCACGCGACTGTACAGCCTAGCGAGAGGAACGAGTATTATTTAGGCGGACTAGTTGCCCTTTTCTACGAAACCCGCATGCACCATGCGCATGGGGACGAGATTCCGCGCGCTGTTGAAGGCGCACGTGACATGCGTCAGCTAACTTGGCTATATTGATTGGTTTGGTTTACTGGGGTTTGAACGTCGCAAAGGAACTCAGGCTATAAGGGACGCCGTAGTGAAGGGCTCCGCAAATTTCGACCACATGGGGTTCTTTAACGTGCACTGACATCGCACAGTACACGGGCCTATAGAATTTCGCTCCATCGAAATTCGGCCGCCGCGGCCGTGCAAAGAATGTAAACCCGGAAATCTAGTCACTCAAAATTGGGTCTCTAAAGAACCTCAATAATCTAAAAGTAACGTCATATGCTTTTGCGTGAAAATTTTTTCGGTCTCTGTGCTTGCTCGAGGTTTCCCGATAACCTGTAACAAGGTACCCATGTGGGCTAGTTGGTGCGCATAAGAGAACTTCACTAGAGAAAGTACGTGACACCAGGAGGAGAAGACCACAGGAGAACGCTGTTGTCCTGTTGTCCAGCGTTATCCTGTGTACTTCTCCTCCTGGTGTCTTGTACTTTCGCAGGTGAAGTTATGTATTTCCCAATAACATTTAAACGCAAAAAAATGTATGAAGATGTTTATGTTCTTTAGTAAAACGTTTTCAAGCGCACATTGTTATATTTATGTGGCCTATTTCCTTCCCGAAATCAGAGTAAATTTATTGGTTGCCAAGCTTGCGAAATTTTATGAAAATTATACAACCCTCCAGTCGACATTAATAACTCGACGCACTCTACGATCATGGCAAATGACCAAAGCTGAAAGGAGCAACAGTTTTCATAAGGAAAGCACATCCTAACAGGTGTTGCTTCTACTACAGCGGCAATATTCTACCAGAGCACTCTAGTACTACACCAGTAAAATGCTTTTAATGCGCATGAATATATATTTAGTGCGCAATATTTCTAAAGAAAACATCACTTTCTTTTATTCTCTGCTCAGTTATTGCAGTTGTGCCCTTTGTAGAAATTTGCGCGGTAATATTTATCGTTTATAAAAATGTCCGGGAATTTAGTAGTCTTTGGTAAATACTTTTTTGCATACGGCGCATTCGATTTTTGCTGTTCAAAGTTATTATCATTTTAAAATGAACAACTCCAAATTAGCCAAACTTCTTTCGGTGCCCATAGTCTGCGATGGGTTAGAATACAAAATGCACAGAGCTACAAAAACAACTTGACACGGTCTAAGTTAAGCATAAATCATTCCATGCGTTTACAAGCAAAAAAATTTTAAGTTAATACTAACTACACTTGACAAAGTCAGCACTGCGCGGAAACGCGGAGGCACACCCCCACGTGATCAAGAATTTTTCGTGCTTCCGAATTTTTTTTTTTTTTGGGAGGGGGGGGGGAGAGGCGGACATAAAAAATTGCAGGTTAGTTATTCTCATTTATCAAGCAATTACATATAAAATATTACGTAAACGAAAGATGTCATCCAGCCAATCAATGCGTGACAGTATCTGCATTCACCGTCAGCTGCTTTCAGACCTTATTTTTGCTGGTGTTATCAACAGAACAGAATAAGTGGGCAGTAGACTCATTATTACAAGCTAATTCGTTCTTGTGTACGCGATTTCTTACACAGTATGGAGTGCTTCTGGAGAACATTTTGATTACAGGTACAAGCATGCGTAAAGGCTTTCGTGCTTTCGAGAAGAAGGTTAAGTTAATGTGGGTTTTCTACTGTTGAAATTTCTAATTTACCTGTTCGGGTAAACGTGTATTGAGGAATAATTAGCGGATCGTAATAGTTGAGGATAATGTTTTCCTTGGCAGTAGCAGTCACACCGTTGACAGTCATGTGGTCTTGCAAGTGCTGACCAACGGGCAGGTCAGCTATAACAGGTATCTGAGAGAAAAATGAGGAAAAAAGATTGTTTAAGTTGTGTGCGATCAAATTTTAAAGGGGCACTGAGGAATACTTTGTCCAATTTTTGTTTTATATATATGAACTCTACGCCCATCTCAGCAACAAAAACGCACTTTGTTAATAAAAAAAAAACGAAAGTAGAGTTCAGCACAGTTCTTCAGCCACTAGACTGGAACTTCTGTCGTCAAGGCGGAGAACTCCTCTACCACCTTATAGAAGACTATGACAATGCGCGCTTGAAAGTAACAATGTCAAAATGCTCTGCTTGAAAGAACAAATTTTCGAAGTTTTATAGGTTATAATAGTTGCCTTTTCAAGAAAAGTGGGCCTATTTTTAACTAGACAGCGGTTATCCGCTAAAGCGTGTCAACATCAATTTGTTCTCTGTGCCCCATCAGCTCATGTACCGCTGTACGTTTTTATACTTCGAGCGGCGGTTCAGTGAACGGAGGTCGACGTGTGCGGAGTATGAAAAAAGGCTTAATAATTTCTTAGGAATCTTTCTTTGCAGCATGCGCCTTCAGTTTCGCCCCCTTCTGCATCTATACGTTGTGATTACAAGGTTTGTGGAGACAGCACGACATTCTCTTGTATGATCTGCGCCCCGACACTGCGTTCACGGCTGAATGCATGCACAACATTCACCGTGCCGCACACCTCCATGCTTGTTTAAGAATATTTATTTAATTGAATAATAAAACATTGCTCCTTTATTTCCGGTACTTAGCCAATTATGCGCCTTTAAGAAGATTACGAACTGGGTAAGAGGACTGTCTACAAGTATGCGCCAGTTTATTGTTCCTGGACCTTGTTACTTGTCGAAAATCGTCCATTTATAACCTAAAAAACGTGTACGAGCCATGTGGAATATTAATTATATGGGTCGTAGTTATCGGACTTGAAGAGCGCTGCGATGGAACTGTCCCTGTGCTTTCGTCGTTCTGGGTAGGACGAAAGGCGGCTTGGGGATATTCCTCCGCGTCGAAGCGGCGCTGGCAGCCTTTTCGCTGCAGGTGTTGTCGTCTTAGAAGGGTGGAGATTAGGTGGGAATGAGGAGAAGGGCATGTAGCGCATCTTACCATAGGCAGCAAAGTTGTTCAATGTTTGTTAGAATGCCACCGCGTCTTACAAAGATGAGGTACCTGAACATCGGCGCTGGAGTCGGCTCCACTATCGCTTTACTTCATATCTAGTTGCTTGGATATTTTGGTATCGAGCTCTAACTTTGTATCTATCGGTTAAAGATACCTTGATAGGCAATTTTTCTGATTAATATACGGATCTACTGCAGAAAAAGGAGCTAATGGTTCGTAGCTCCAATGTCTCATGTCAATAATAAAGGAAAGGAAGCGATGTTTATTGTGCGCCAGCACTCAGGCAGAAGTATTCAGTTCCAGCGGTTCAGTAACATGAGATAAAAATTTGTCATTGATCTCATGAAAGACTTGCTTAAAGATGTGCTGAATTTCCTTCAAGTAATAATACTTACCCCTAAAGCTTGGAGGTCAGCTCTTGGCCCAATGCCGGAAAGCATAAGAAGTTGAGGCGTCGAGATCGCGCCGGCTGAAAGAATTACTTCACGCCTTGCACGGACCGTGAGGTTCAAGCCGTAGCGAGTGTACTGGACGCCGACAGCAGTGGTTCCCTGAAATATTACCTGGACAACAAACACGCACTTGCGATTTAGTGCCAACATCTTCATGTTATGATGCTGCATTTTTCACAGCTGTGGTAATCTAGAGTTTTCTCGGGTCTACGGCCAAGTAGCAACATATACGAGACAAGGAAAAGACGGAAATGCGGGCACTCTCTAATGATGGCGTTCAATGTTTCTAACTAGCTTATATATTGGTGCGAAGCTATGTCCTGCCGGTTTGTTTATGCTCAAAGCCGCCGGCACGAGGCTTCATCACTTCTAGACGAGAGGGGATACCCGATTTATCTGGAATATTTGTAGCAGCGGTCTATTGGTTGTACGCTTTTCAAGAAAGCTGCAGGCCATTACCGCGCATTTTCTCGAAACTTCTTCCAGCTTTAATATTAGCGCGGGTGAGTGCGGAGGTAATTCTATTCTTCGACTACCACCGATAACGCTTAAGGCTGTCGCCGCCGCTGAGTTATTCCATTCCTTGTGAGCGTAAGTAAGGTCAAAAGAGAACATCCGTGGCACGACAATTTTTCCTCTTTCTCTTATGTAATTCGCGTTGTAATTTGTTGCTGTGTGTCTTGTCTTGTTCGTCGTCTCTGTGGGCTCCCTCGTAGCAACGAAACTTAGAAACAGCACCTCTTTTTCGCTTAGACGTACGAAAGGCTTGCTGACTAAATTAACTCAGAAAGCTGAACTGGCATGAGTTTAGACGGAGGGAAGACTTGCTATGAGCTTCCACGATCAACCTTGTGGTAATATCGCTGGACGTGCGCCGTATAATATACATACACAAAGAGACTACTACAAAATGCAGCCGGGCGCACCGCTTCATGGAAGAAAGACTTCAGAAAGCCGGCCAAGCGTGCTAACAGTGCTGACATGATAACATGTTTCGCAAAAGACTAGGTAAGGAGATAGTAGAGTGGTGGAGCTCAGCGCCTGACAGAGGTAAGTAATATAGGGGCTGTTTTGTCCAGATTATTCAATCGCATGTATGATGCAAATGTATCACTCCATATCCAGTAACTATCGACGGCCATACCATTTCCTGTTGTACGTCTGGTCTGGTACGTCTGGTCGTCTGGTCTGGTAGCTAACTTCTATCGCTCACCTACTGAGATTTCCGGGCGCAAAATCATGGGCCTGCTCGGATCAGTCAATGCCGAAGCTGTACAGAGCGCTCTTCTTGGGATTTTTGCGGTACAGTGCACACCTCATGCTTTCAAAAACATGCGACTAACTAGCGTGCCCTCCAGTCTGTACAAGGTCAGGCACATACCTGGGCCTCCCTCGCAGCTCATCAACAGTTGAAACCATTGCTGTCGCCAAGGGCTACACGTTTTCGACGTGTGTATTTTATATATATTGTAATGGGTTTTTCGGGCACAGAACACAAAGCATAGCAAGGCACAGAGCACAAAGCGCTGAACGGCGTCCACCGGCAGTCAGTCGTTCCAACAGCACCAACAGGAAGCGCGCGCTCGCCGAGAGCAGTCCCGCTGCCGCGCGGGCACTTCTTCGTCATCACAATATATATATATATATATATATATATATATATATATATATATATATATATATATATATATATATATATATATATATAAATATAGTCCCGCGGCAGCGGGACTGCTCTCGGCGAGCGCTCGCTTCCTGTTGGTGCTGTTGGAACGACTGATATATATATATATATATATATATATATATATATACGAGGTCTGTTAGAAAAGTATCCGACCTTTGGCCGTAGAAAAAAAACTTGCATAACTGGACCGTTGCAAACCTAGTCACCTTCAAAGTAGTCTACTTGGGACTCCACACACTTCTCCCAGCGGTGCTGCCATCGTGGGAAGTATTCCGAAAAGGCCCCTTTCGGAATGGAGTTTAGCTCAGCTGTCGTTGCAGCCATAACGTTCTTCCTTGTCTTAAATCGCGCACCTTTCAATGGCCTTTTGATTTTGGGAACCAGCCAGAAATCGCAGGAGCCATAGCAGGGCAGTAAGGAGTCTGTTGAACTACAAGAGTCTGGTTTTTCGCCGAAAAATCTGAATCGAGTGCGAGGAATGTGCAGGAGCATTGTCGCGATGGGTGCGCCAATATCCTGTTGACCTCAGCTCCGGGTTTTTGCGCCGCACAGCATCACGTAGGCAACGGAGGACATCCCTGTAGTACTCTTTGGTCATTGGTTGACCCTGTGGAGTGCGCACTCGTGGTCTGCCACACAGAGGGTGTCAAAGAAAGCAGTCAGCATCACTTTCACATTGCTGCGTACTTGGCGAACCTTCTTAAGTCTTGGTGACGTGGAATGCTTCCACTGTGACGACCGGGATCTGGTTTCCGGGTCCTACCTGTACACCCAAGACTCGTCACTAGTGATTATGATGTTGATGAAGTCGGGGTCACTGTTTGCGGAATCCAGCACGTCCTGTGAGAGCACGAAACTGCTTTTGCTCCACCGTCAGCAGCTTCGGCACGAATTTCGCCGCAACTCTCTCCATGGCCAAATCTTCAGTGATAATGGAATGTGCGGGGAAATTGCTCATGTCCACATCTACCTCAATTTCTCGGATAGTCACGTGACGGTCCCGCATCACCACAGCGTTCACTTCGGTAATGACCTGGTCATTTTGGCATGTTGATGGCCGATTGGAGCGTGGCTCGTTCTCCACCGATGTGCGGCCAGCTTTAAATCAATTATACCACTGCTTAATCTGTGTGCTGCTCATAGCATCGTCACCGAAAGCCGTCTGAATATTTCGAATGGTTTTCACTTGGCTGTCGCCCAGTTTATGGCAAAATTTGATGCAGTAGCGCTGCTCCTTTCACTCCGCCATTTTCCTTGCAATAAAAAACCGACGAGAGCACTGCGCAATGCCTCACTCAAATGCTGCGTCCCAGCGACTGACGCTGTCGGCAGGCGGGAAAAAATTCGTGCATGCGCATGAAGGTTCAAGGTCACCTGATGCAAGCGCGCTTGTTTCATATTCATCAGGTGTTCGAAAAAAAAAAATAAAGTCGGATATTTTTCTAACAAACCTCGTATATATATATATATATATATATATATATATATATATATATATATATATATATATATATTGTTACGCGGCGGCCATCCGAAGAATGAGACGTGGTGAACCATGGCTATGAGATGATTTAATGGCCGCTGGCCTAGCGCGGGCGCTCCGTCCCGCGCCACTGCCAGCTTCGTCTTCGTCACACTACCCGGGGCCTCCGAGCGATCGTCCCGATCGGTGATGAACAGACGGCGAAATGGCGATGGTCTTGAGTGAAGGATCGAACAATATGTAGAAGATGGTGCAGTGCTGGCCGCCACGATGAGAAAGATGAGAGAATGAGTCCTGGTCCACGAAGCATCCGGGCCGTAGGGTGCCAGGAGCTGACGGCCAAGGTCTCTGGACGCACCGAACGGCAGAGGCTGGGGGACGGTGTCTTCACGTTTGGGTCAGTGGGGTCTTGGGTCGGTTGGGTCTTGGGCCGTCGGGTCTTGGGCCGTCGGGTCTTGGGTCCGTCGGGTCTTGGGTCCGTCGGGTCATGGGTCCGTCAGGTCTTGGGTCGTCGTGTAGTGTGGTCCGGGCGGGGGACGGGGCTGGGGTGAGCGTCGAGGTAGGTTCAGGCCGGCGGGCTGGGGCACGGCCGACGTCCACGGCAGGCCCAGGACGCCGAAGCTCCGTGACCAGGATGGCGATGAAGGGACCCCAGCACCTCACACCAAATGTTACGCGGCGGCCAGCCGAAGAATGAGACGTGGTGAACCATGGCTATGAGATGATTTAATGGCCGCTGGCCTAGCGCGGGCGCTCCGTCCCGCGCCACTGCCAGCTTCGTCTTCGTCACAATATATATATATATGTATATAAATATATAAATATATATATATATATATATATATATATATATATATATATATATATATATATATATATATATATATATATATATATATACATATATATATATATATATATATATATATATATATATATATATATATATATATATATATATAGTACTATATTGTACTATATATATATAGTACAAGTTACTCCAGGATCTAGATAACTTTTCGCGAACTCTCAGATTACGGGAATATTTCTTCGACAAACCGAACACAAATAAAGTTCGGTACCCCCAACCTCAAGAACAGTGGACACCCAAAACTGGTAGGGACAAACATCTAGACCTATATATAAAAGCGGTACAAAAGGACATTCTTCAAGCTTTTGGGACACTAATATCTGGGCCACCTAACCTCACAAAAAAAGAGCGTGACGCCCTAGACTCCCTTAGCAAACGAACCGACATTGTCATTAAGCCCGCCGACAAAGGTGGGGGCATAGTTATTCTAGACATAGCTATTCTATTCAGGAGGGCAACCGCCAGCTCAACAACCCAAAATTCTATACTAAACTCCCATCAGACCCGACCGCTGAGCAAAAGAACATCGTAGAAAAAACTATCAAAAAACTAACAGATGAAGGTGAATTACCACCGCGAGTAGGTAAGACGCTCACACCACGAAACTCCGCCGCTGGGCGCTTCTACATGCTCCCGAAAATACACAAACAGAATCATCCAGGGAGACCAATTGTTTCTGGTATTGGCACAATAACAGAACCGATCTCAGAGTATATCGATTCGCTCATCAAACATATACCTCCGAAACATCCATCTTACATACGCGACACTAATCACTTCCTGAAAGAATTATCCACTGTCACTTTCCCTCAAGGCGCTTTCCTAGTTACCCTCGACGTGGTATCACTTTACACTAACATCCCACATGACGACGCAATTCAGGCAATGGTCGGATCATACAAAGAATACAAAACTCTAGACACCCCTAGTCCAAGTGCCGTCGAGACACTTGCAAATTTGGTCCTTAAACTTAACACCTTTGAGTTCAACAACTCATATTATCTTCAAACTAGCGGTACAGCTATGGGCACAAAAATCTCTCCAAATTACGCCAACATATTTATGAACAAAACTGAATCAGACTTTCTCTCCTCATATCCAACAAAACCAGCTTTTTACAAACGCTTTCTGGATGACATATTCATGGTTTGGACAGAAACCGAGGACGAACTCATCCATTTTATCGCCTCATTCAACAAAATCCATCCCAATATCTCTTTCACACACACCTACTCAACCAATGAAATTAACTTCCTGGATGTTCTGGTTCGAATAGAAAGAAGTACATTAATCAGTAGTGTATATAAAAAACCTACAGACAGACAACAGTATCTTCATTTCAACAGCTGCCACCCACGCCACTGCAAAACTTCAATCCCATACTCACAGGCCATCAGATTTAAACGAATTTGCTCACGATCGGAAGATTTTCACGAAAATGCTAATCGCATGCGAGACACCCTATACAAACAACATTACCCGTCTTCTATAATCAACGATGCCATTAAAAAGACTGAAGCAACCAGTATTAATCATGTCATTAAGGAATCTCAGCCAACATCACAGCGCTGTAATCTCATACTAACCTTCACAAACAATCTCCCGAACATTAACAACATCCTGAAAAAACACTTTAATATCATAGAACAGAGTGACCGACTTTCAAAAGTTTTCACAACGGTCCCCCAAGCAACATATAGAAGACCAAAAAATCTGCAAAACCATGTTGTCCATTCGACAGTCAATAAACCGAGAGCTGTGGGTTGCACACCATGCGAAAAAAGCTGATGCCAAGTCTGCAAACACATGGAAACCACGGCACTGGCAAAAAGCACCCATTCACATTTCAAGCATTCTATCCGGGAAGATCTAAACTGCGATTCCAGCAACGTGGTTTACATGCTCGAGTGTGGCGACTGTCGAATGCAATACATAGGCCAAACAGACAATTCCTTCCGATTCAGATTTAATAACCACCGCTAACATACCCAATCCCTCCCCAACCTCCCCCTTTCGAAACACCTCCGCGAGAAAGGCCACGAGTTTGACAAACTTAAAGTAACAATACTACAGAGTTGCTTCAAAAACACTCGTGAGCGCGAGCAACGAGAATCATATTTTATTTTTAAATTTAACACAGTACAAAATGGCATTAATGAAACTTACGGCACCCTCACCTCTCTTCCGAGGTCAGAGGCCTACGAAATTAAACAAAGCAACACTGACCCTGTCGTCTGAGGTCATACCCCTTTCTGCATGCCACATGTGTGCCTTGCCTTCTCCCCCCCCCCCCCCCCTGGGTCTGCTCACTTTGTGGTCCCGCGAACGCCACATTATATTATTATTATTTTTTTTCACAATGTAAGCTTACATTTTTCACATTCCTTCCGATACTGCAGGGCATGGGTGCATTATTCCTGGGTGGGAAGAAAAAGCACTGCTTCAAAGGTTTTCTTTTCCCTCTTTTTTTTTTCCTAAGTTTCTCTTTGTTAAGGGTCAGATTTTTATTTTTTTCCTGCCCTCGAGTTGCTGCACGGCCACGCACCTGTCGAGCATCTCCGAGTTGGACACGCCTGTCAACAAGCAAGCCTGTTTTGCTTAACAAAGCAGAGGCCGCATCTGGACGTTGTATTTTCTGCCTGTTCCTCACACTCGCCCACCCCCCCCCTCTTTTTTTTTTGGTGTGGGTCGCGCTGCCTCTAATAATTTTTTTTGTGTATTTTTCTGCTATGTGCTTTGTGTTTCCAACTTACCTGTTCTGTACCCACACCTATAAAAGGGGATGCATTAACAATGTAAAATCACTCCTGAAGAAGATCGGTCTTCCGATCGAAACGTCGAGTAGAATAAATATGTTTCCTTTAACGAAGCGTATACTTCGCTATATATATATATATATATATATATATATATATATATATATATATATATGTATATATACATATACACATATATATTCGACTCGACGTTTCGATCGGAAGACCGATCTTCTTCAGGAGTGATTTTACTTTCTTAATGCATCCCTTTACCTTTTATAGGGGTGGGTACAGAACAGGTAAGTGGGAAACACAAAGCACATAGCAGAAATATACACTTCAAAAATGATTAGAGGCAGTGCGACGCACTGCCTCTTTTTGTCTATCGTATACATATATATATATATATATATATATATATATATATATATATATATATATATATATATATATTATGGGGGTTGTTCCTGTAGTAACGCTCAAAGGGCTAGAAGCAGTTGTCGCTCTCTAGCACCAGCGTGCCAGCCCTAGCAGTCAGAGCTGTGACCCCCAACCCGCGGTGCGGTGAGTCGCAACCACGGCGGGTTCGCGCCAGAGGGGACAAACACGAGTATGCTACTCGGATGAGCGTTTATTGCTCCCGAGCAATACAATGCAGCAGCAACAATACAACCGCCGTAACGAGGGAGAGGGTTCCGCTCGCGTACGGGGGTGAATAACACAAAGGAAAGAACGCACGCAAAAATGTGGGGGAAGAAGGTTCCGCTCACCTCGCGTGGTTACTCGCTCACGGCCCGCGGCGGTCAAGTCACACGCGGTGGCCGGGCGATAAGGGCAGCGGTCTCCGTGGCAGATCTCTGATCAGTGCGTGTGCACGGCTCCCGCCAGAAGACAAGCGAGCCTCGGAAGCAACGCGGCTTCTCCCGGGCTGTGGAGAGGACGTCTCTCCTCTCTAAGAGGGGAAAGAGGGAAAGTCTCCGCGGTGGCGTCGCGGCGGGGAGCGAAAGGAAGCGGGGGTGGCGTGAGTGCCCTCCCTCGCAAAACCTCCCGAACGGCGCGCGCATAGCATCGCGTGATAATTACACGCGGCCGTTACAATGGGGCAGGGGATTCATGTGTATCCCCACATCCCCCCCTCCTTAAAACTGCCCTACGGTCGAAAAGAGACCGCGTTCACCGAAGGTTGTACCGAGTGGGGCCGGCGAAACTCGTTTAACTTTAAAAACCAATAAAGAAAAGATTCAGCTCACAACCAGCAGTGCCGTCGTCGAAGGCCGTGGACGCCAGGGCAGGAAGGCAGTGTAGACGACCGCCATGGACGACCGTGGAGCCAAGTACTGAAGGGGGTCGATGACCGCAGGTCCCGCTTACGATGAGTCGGCCATGGGCAGCCTGGCCGGGAGGCACGGGCGGCAGGCAGGCTCGGGGCAATTACGCATAGCGTGTCGTCCCTTTGCACAGCGTACGGCAGGCCTCCACTCAGCTGGTCGAACCGCTCGCTCTTGGCTCGATGGCCCTCTTTTCCTTTCGTTGGGGGGGGGGGGGGGGTGACAAAAGCGCGCCGACCCATTTTCCCTCTGCCGCAGAGGGCTTGCGAGGCGGGCCCAGCGGGGCACCAAGCTTCTCTTGCGGGCAAAGCCGCTGCCGCGGGGACAGAGGGACTCCAAGGCGGCCTCTCTGCTGCAGTTTTCGCCATAGTAGACACAGGCCCCGGTTTCTCCGAATTCTCGTTCGCTCGTCCCGCGGCCGACCGGAAGCTGTTTTTCGGCATGGCTGCTCGGTGGGGACAGCGGGCTCTTGGTTTTGGAATGCGGCCGCCCTCGAAACGGCCTGGCTCTCGGTGTTCGAAGCAGCAACGGCCGTTGCGGCGTCCGCTGGCTCTCCTCCGGGCACGCTGTGAAGACTGGCCTGCGGCTGCAAGGCTGTCTTTTCTTTCTAGTTACTTTCCAGATTTACACTTTTTTTTTCTTTCAGATACTCTAACCCCGCTCGGTCTTTTCCGACGAGAAAGCGTGTGCTTGCTCCGGAAGCCACGGCGCGAAATATGGAAGGGGTGTTCCGTCCATATTAAGCAGGAGAAATTACTACCTGCGCGTTGGTCAGAGTTGGTTCTGCCGTGGGCGCAAGTTGTAACGAGGCGCCGGGCTCTGTTGTCGAGCCTTCGTCTCGGTGCGGCTGCCTGCTGGCGGGGGAGGGTCCTGGGGTAAGGTCCCATGACGTCACAAGCCGCAATTTGCCAAGGAACCTGGCTATTGATCGGCTGCATGAGCCCAGGTGGGCGTCCACCACGTGGCTTGACCCTTTGGCACACGTCGCACGAGCGGGCGTAGCGTATCGCATCCCGCTTCATGCCAGGCCAGGTAGCGAGGCGGCACAACTTGAGGTAAGTCTTAGAGCCACTCGCATGCCCAGCGATGCACGTGTCATGAAAGTAGCGTAAAAGTACTCCTCTCAACGTGCGTGGAATCACCACCATGAAGGACTCGTGTGTATCCTTCTCGGAGAGGATATATCTCAGCAGGATGCGATCGGAGTCGAGCAGATAGGAATCCATCGCGCTCACAGCATTACCAGCTATGTTCGAGCGCCCCGCACGGACAACAATACCAGTTGCCTCCATGTGCGCCGCGGCCGCGCAGCCCGGCTCCCTGAGCCCGTCGAACACTTTTCGACAAAATGGATACTCCCGCTGTGCCTCCAATAGCTCCCTTCTGCTGAAAACGCTCACCACGGAACTGACGCCTTCCAAGTGGTTCACGCTTTCGCCCTGGGAAGGCAGGGTGTCCCTTCGCTCGGGGCGCTGTGTGAGCTGCGCAGCAGTCGCGCTGCTCTGGCTGTCGGGCGCGGCGGAGTGGGCAGTGTTGTTACTTCCCAAGCCGTCAACGGGCGCGCGCGAAAGTGCGTCCGCCACCACGTTGTTCTTGCCCCTCCTGTAGCGCACGGTAAAGTCGTAACGCTGGAGGAGTAGCGCCCATCGCGCTAGGCGTCCGGATGGCTCGCCTAGGCGTCTCAGTCAAGTGAGTGCCGTGACCAGGATGTTGCTGCTGAGAAGCCGTATTGGACAACCACAGCAGGGACTGGATGTCAATCCCGCTCGCCGCCATGGCTAGTCTGTGTGTCGGCAGTCGTTCACACAGACACTCGGTTTGTCACACCTCTGGCCCCACGTTGGGCGCCAAGAATATGGGGGTTATTCTTGTGATAACGCTCAAAGGGCTAGAAGCAGTTGTCGCTCTCTAGCACCAGCGTGCCAGCCCTAGCAGTCAGAGCTGTGACCCCCAACCCGAGGTGCGGTGAGTCACAACCACGGCGGGTTCGGGCCAGAGGGGACAAACACGAGTATGCTACTCGGAGGAGCATTTATTGCTCCCGAGCAATACAATGCAGCAGCAACAATACAACCGCCCTAACGAGAGACAGTGTTCCGCTCGCGTACGGGGTGAAAAACACAAAGGGCAGAACGCACGCAAAAATGTGGGGGAAGAAGGTTCCGCTCACCTCGCGTGGTTCCTCGCTCACGGCCAGCGGCGGTCAAGTCACACGCGGTGGCCGGGCGATAAGGGCAGCGGTCTCCGTGGCAGATCTCTGATCCGTGCGTGTGCACGGCTCCCGCCAGAAGACAAGCGAGCCTCGGAAACAACGCGGCTTCTCCCGGGCTGTGGAGAGGACGTCTCTCCTCTTTAAGAGGGGAAAGAGGGAAAGTCTCCGCGGCGGCGTCGCGGCGGGGAGCGAAAGGAAGCGGAGGTGGCGTGAGTGCCCTCTCTCGCAAAACCTCCCGAACGGCGCGCGCATAGCATCGCGTGATAATTACACGCGGCCGTTACAATGGGGCAGGGTATTCATGTGTATCCCCACAATATATATATATATATATATATATATATATATATATATATATATGTATATATATATATATATATATGTATGTATGTATATATATATGTATATATATGTATATATATATATATCTATATATATGTATATATATATATATATACATATATATAGATATATATATATAGAGAGAGAGAGCATACAAGGAAAGGGGAATGAGGAGTTCGTTATAAATACGAGAGAAGCCAACAGCCGCAGACATCAAGGGCACAGGGGATTTTTTTAGTTCAATTATTTATTTTGTGGTGTTGATCAATTTATAATATTACTGAATATGTTATCGCTTAAAACTAATGGATTAGAAAAGCAGAAGAGAAAACAACCACATGCCGCCGGTGGGATCCGAACCCACGACCTCCGAATTACGCGTCCGGTGCTCTACCTCTGAGCTACGGCGACGGCTGTCAAATCTTCTGCTTTCGGGGGTATTTATGTTTACAAATAACCTGAACTTGGGAGTATTCACCAGCGCCACACACGTTCTTAAGCGGCGGACGTAGCACGTCGTGAGTTACCGCTGAATTACCGCTTTTTTTCTTCGGCTTTTCTAATCAATTAGTTTTAAGCGATAACATATTCAGTAATATTAT
Organism: Amblyomma mixtum; assembly: GCF_055824585.1. Lineage (NCBI taxonomy): Eukaryota > Metazoa > Arthropoda > Arachnida > Ixodida > Ixodidae > Amblyomma > Amblyomma mixtum. Next base: position 163,835,059 of record NC_143012.1, read on the forward strand.
AAATTGATCAACACCACAAAATAAATAAACTAAAAAACAGCTTTCGCGCCACCGGCGAAATCCTGTTTCGCGCACGCTTTCTCCGCCCTCCTTTGCTTTGCATGTATGAAGCCGACTGTATTCAATATTACTATCGATACTACTGCGATATATGAATCTATTGGGAGAAAAACTACACAAGTAAAAAAGAGAGAGGGGTGTGCATATTGCCACGTATCATTGTAGTGTCTGTTCGTTCGCGCAAGGCCGCAGGAAAGGGGTGTTATCATTTTTGTTTGTGACGCGAGAAGCTACCGAACTAATCTCGATCGACCACAGCATCTACGTTTTTCTAGATTACTGTAGATGATCTTGACCTGTTATCTCGAAGTTTCCTTGGTGGCTTTAAATTGAGCGATGCCGCCAGCGGCGGGCATTCGTAGTTCGACGACTGACGAGCACGTTTGTTGCTTACGACACCGAGTGATTCAGTTCTTTTGCCGGCGCAAGTCAGCCCAAATAAAGAGCTTCGTTTCCAAGACTGGTTGGTGTCTTCCTGACCGCTGGACTGCCGTCACTACAATGTGACATCTGGTGGAGGTGCTGGTAGCCTTCTATGTTCCGGACACCCCCTACAAGTCCTGACGCCAGCCCTCTGAGTCATTCACCGCAAGACCTGGACCTGACTCCAGTCCACCGCGCAAGCCGACGCCTGCTAGGGGACGCACCTGAGTTCGGGATTCTGCCGGACCCTACCCGAAAGGGAAAACCAGTACCAACATCCACCATGAGCTTGCCCCAGACGACGACTCCAATCATTCTTCACCAGCCCCGGGTACCACCAACATTCGACGCTTCGCCTGGCGCCGACCCCGAAGAATGGCTGGAACAGTTCGATCGTGTGGCTGTCTTCAACAACTGGGATGATGCTACGAAACTTAGGTACGTCTTCTACTCCTTGGAGGGACCAGCAAGGATATGGTTTGAGAATGAGGAAGCTAGCCTCACGAACTGGGAAACCTTCAAGGAGCAGCTTCTGAAGATCTTCACGAACGTCGTGCGAAAGGAGAGAGCCCAGCAGCTGCTACAGTCTCGCATACAACATTGAAACGATACCGTTGCAATGTACACTGAGGAGATGAAGCGTCTCTTCCGGCGTGCCGACGCAGACATGAAAGAAGAACAAAAAGTAAAGCTTCTTATGCGAGGAGTCAAAGAGCAACTCTTTGCGGGCCTCGTACGGAACCCTCCCAAAACCGTCGCGGAATTCGTCGAAGAGGCATCCACCGTGCAAAAAACTCTTGATGCCAGAGCCCTCCAGTATGACCGCCAGCAGCGCTTTTTATCAGCAAGCTGCATGGACACCGCTAACAACGATAACCTGCGGGAGGTTATACGCGAAATTGTGAGAGAAGAGCTCAGACGATTGCTGCCAACGGGAACTCGTCCGCAGCTTTCATCGCTCAGAGACGTCATCCGGGATGAGGTTCAATAGTCCTTGGGTGTGACGCCGACAACCACGCAGCCTCTGCAGCCCACAGCCATGACTTACGCCGCAGCTGTGCGCTTTCCTGCACCTCGGCGACGGGACCCAAGCCCCTATCGCCCTCAGCCAGCTGCGTTGGACTGCCGCCCTCTCGCCTCAACCCGTCCGTCCTACGAGCGTCGCACACAGCGAGGAAATGCGACGAGTGGATAACTCCCGACCAGCGCAGCCCACTATGTTTCCACTGTGGCGAAGCCTGTCACGTCCTCCGGCACTGCCCATACAGAAGACTGTGCATCCGAGGGTTCTCTTACGACGCTCCACGACCCTGACCCGGCCAGCGACCAGCCGAAATCCAGGAGTTTTTGCGTCGGGGAAGGATGCTCATCGCCGAGCCGCCTATCACGTTCCCCGTCGCCATCTTCACCGCGATTTGTATCTCCTAGCCGAGAATACGCCGTGCGTGGACGCTCCCCAGCCCCCGAAGGTCAAACTGAATAAAGCAGTCTCCGGAGGTGAGGTTGCTTCTAAGCGCAATAACAAAGATCCTCCATCGACGAAAACACAAGACTATGCCTCAACTACGACGAGAACTACGACGACCCCTACGACGACGACCCCTACGACGATGAACCCTACGACGACAACTACGACGACGACGACCACTACGACGACGGCGACAACTACGACGACGATGGCAACTACGACGACGAAGGCAACTACGACGACGACGGCAACTATGACGACGACGAAAACTACGACAACACCGACGACGATGACACGGCCAGACTTGAAGCTTTACCGCTGCCCTTAAACCTTATTATGAACGCTAAAGGACTCGAAGTTAGAATTCTCCGTGTATATTTTCATTTTAAAGCATCGAGACGATGCTTCTTTGGGAGGGGGTAATGCCACGTATCATCGTAGTGTCCGTTCGTTCGCGCAAGGCCGCTGGAAAGGGGTGTTATCATTTTTGTTTGTGACGCGAGAAGCGAGCGGACTAATCTCAATCGATCACAGCCATGAAGAGTGGCATCTACGTTTTTCTAGATTACTGTAGATGATCTTGACCTGTTATCTCGAAGTTTCCTTGGTGGCTTTAAATTGAGCGATGCCGCCAGCGGCGGGCATTCGAAGTTCGACGACCGACGTGCACGTTTGTTCCTTACGCCGCCGCCGAGTGATTCAGTTCTTTTGCGGGCGCAAGTCAGCCCAAATAAAGAGCTTCGCTTCCAAGACTGGTTGGTGTCTTCCTGACGGCTGGACTGCCGTGACTACAACGTGACAATATTATAGTGTCAGGGATGCGGAGTTCGGATTATCTAACTCGTTCAGTTCGGCCGTAATGGGTGCAGTATCAGTTGTCCACGAGAACTGCGTTCTATGAGGTTCTGCCCCGGTATCATACACCATATTACGGCATTCTATTATTGTTTCCTTCTGAAAATGTTTGCACCATAATGTAACCGCATCCCATGTATTTAATTTAACGAAATGTCATGGTTAGTGCATTTACACGATGAACAGGAATATCGCGAATTGGAAATGACCGATTGAATATGAGCTCCTACTTATATATACGATACTCTAAGTGAGGGAAATTAGTACACGAACAAAGTTAATCACGCACAAAGGAGTGTATATCAGCACCTGTAGTTCAATAACGACGTACATGCCAATGCAGTCAAGCGAACGTCTCAGCTCTACGTTTCTTCACGCTTAATCCCGCGCCGTTTTTCTTTTCTTATTTTTTTCAAGGATGGGGCCTTCGCCATGAGTGAAATTCAGGCTTTGGTTAGATTGAACCTTGCTGACTCGATTTGTAAGCTGGTCTTATACATGCTGTTCACATCCGATCTCATATGACACCTTTAAGCCGCGGGCAGTGATTTCCCTACACACTTGGTCGCCCCCTCCGCGGCCCGCCTACCATCCTTGTCTTCCTGAATTAAGGCACCCCCGTAATTCGTAAAGAATTTCTTTTCTTGCTGGCAGGAAGGGGAGTGGAGAGGGTTTAGAAAGGACCGCCTTTCCAGCAGTGGTCGAAAAGTCCGCGGAGGAGACCGCAAAAAAATTATTTTTGCACAAATCATGTACTTTCTCCGGCGAATTTTGGATCAGTGGTAGCGCGACGACGCTGGAGAGAGAGCACAGGGGTCCCGAGTGTTTTAGCATACGAGAGGTGCTGGGTTTCTCCGAATAGAGGCACCTATTATAGCTGCTATAAAATATATCTTATGCAAGGCACCCGTTCACAATGGCTGCGCTAAAGTACAGAGGGCAAAACGCTTGCCTAGAACACGTTCTGGGAGTGTTTTGAAGTGAACACGCGCTATCGAGCGATAACATTTGGTTAAAATTAGTCTGGATGTAAGCATCTGCAGCAAAACTCATAGGATTTCATTGTCATTTGTTGACTTCCTTGTCGCATCAGCTTGAGGAGCTGCGGAAAACTGAGTTCGGTCGTTTTAGACATGTGCTTAGCACTCTGTACTACATGCGCGTGCTCCATGTCACAAATTTTACGCATGGAAGCAGAGTTTTGCAAGCATTGATGAGGTACTTTAGTTCTTTTGCTTTTTAATGCATTTCATTGAACTCTAAAGATTTCACTTTTTGTTTTCGATACATAGCATTGCCAAATATTCGAGTGCGACTTAGTTCTTGACACACAATGATATTCTTTTTCCCCTTTTTCCGGTTGTTCAGTCAATGGTTTTAATAACTTAATTAAACCCCGCCACCGATGTCTTGTGCAGAAGCCTAAACTTTTATGATTTTCTCGATTCGAGCATACTTCCTGTAATGTCCAGAATGATATACTCCTGGTGCGCTCCCTCACAAAGGTGTACACGAAAGTTTACGTCCCCATTGCTTCGTGTTAACGCATGTGCATCTTCGCATTGCTGTGCTTTGTTGCGCACTCGCTTTACTCACTTTCGTCACTTGGCAGAACAAACCCACGTCAAGGTTCGGTCGTACCCGGATCTTCGGAGGCAGGAACGATTTGCTGGAGCTCCACCGTTCCCCATTTTTTATGTTGTTTTGAACACGGGAATAGTCTGCATAAAAATAAGAAAAACACTCAGAACATATACTGTTCAGGCTTTTTTTATCCCGATAACCAAATGCATCGCAGCGGAAGATTCTAGGACACTTCATACGGCCATTGTGATCTGGATCGCTTGTGCAATTCGGAAAGTGCCCAGCGCGACTGCCTCATATTAGTTTAGTTTAGGGGAGTTTTAACGTCTCAAAGCGGCTAAGGCTATGGGGACACCGTAGTGAAGGAGTCCGGAAATTTCGACCGCCTGAGGTTCTTTAACGTGCACTGACATCGCACAGTGCAGGGGCCTCTATAATTTTACCTCCATCTAAAGGCGACAGCTCGGCCGGAGACCGAACCCGCGTCTTTCGGTTACGGGTCAGCAGCCAAGCACTACAACCACTGAGCCGCCGCGGCAGCCAAATTCTCATATTCCAGACACTGGACATTTCTGTCATCATGTGGAACTGCATATTGCTATTTAACCAAATCAAGATAGGTAACTTCATAATATACTTGGGATTCTGAAATCTTTTCCCATATTTTTATATTTCAACAGCAGGAAAAAGTAATAAAGATCATGCATTTGCACGACGCTTACAAGGCTACTTGTAAAATAAGTTTCACTGCGTTCATAAAGGTTAGATATGATGTGGGTTAGAAGGCATTCATCCATACGCTGCAAGGCTAAGCAAAGTATACCCCCTAAACAGTGTTCTTAAAAGTGGGAAAAAATATTACGAGATGAATTTTCTTTATATCAAAGTAAATTATTTCGCCAATCTAAGCAGCTTAAGGTTCCTCTGGCGTGCGCATGTGAGTACTGCAACCTTAAAAAACACCGGCGTCATTGGCTTTTTGAATCAACGTAGTCGTATCCCTCATCTCAAATTAAACTCTTCGTACTGAAATGTCTATTCATATCACATACGTTTTGCTGCCATCTGATATAGCGTACGCCAACATCTATTCAGCTTTTGGAATCACTATCGCGCTTAAAAAAATTAGGAGCATGCTTAAGCTTCGTCATAAGAGTAGATGCTATGGCGTTTATTCCTTCTTTTTCATTTTTTATTACTATAACATTAGTACACATCCCCAACACACTTTACTGTCATACACACCATAAGGCGTTCACTTGGTGCCCCTCTAACACGCTTGAACCAACGACCCTTTGTGGCATATGCGCTGCGTGCCCGGCTGGAAAGCAGAAGGTTCAACCCCAATGCCGACGAGTTTCATTTGTAGCGAGAGCTACACTACGCCAGCCGGTTGGTCACGTGGTGCGGAGCAGCTGCTGCTGCCGGCGGCGCGGCGCGCCGCTGAAACCGAGCTGCAACAGCTGCGCGCATGCGTCGTGTCGAGGGGGAGAGGTGTCGCAGCTGTATAAGTAGGAGGCTCGGTGGAGCCGCCGGGGAAAAGATGGAGAGCGGAGGAGAAGACGAGCTGAGCTGGGTGGCTCTGAAAGAAACCAGGGCTCGGCGTTGCAACGAAACCAAGAGGAGACGGCGAGCCGAGGAGACGGAGGAAGAGCGTGCGATACGCCTCGATAAGCGGTTTAAGAACGACGCGGTTCGGAAGGCGCGCCTAAAGTCCCTCTATGCGCTTTTCTAAAAAAAACCAAGTAGCGAAAACGTTTGCGGCGCGGCCGACGCACACTATTGGACAGCGCCCACTTCCGGTTGGGAACTGGTTCCGTTCCGCCATGTTCTTAAGTCGTCCGGCTGCATAGTTCGACGGCGCTTGCGCGCTACGTTTCTTGCTCGTATAGTTCTGCTGGCGACGGACATTCAGCGGAGGTGACTTTTTTATATTTTTCGCTGTTTGCTAGAAGTCACTTTAGTTTTTCGGGTGCTTTTTTTTGTGCCCGCAGCAGCAGCCGAAATGCCGGGCTGTTGCACCTTCGGGTGCGCAACCCAGTCAGGAAAAGGCTTGCATTGTTGAAAAAAAAAACGAGCATTGATATGACCATCACCACCTTGTGCAATATAAAATAGCTATGTTGGAAGCAGGAACATTGCCTAACAATTACATGTGCTGCTTCTGCACTGCAGTCAGAGCTTGAGCCAGGTTGGCCAAACTGAAGCCCCTAAATCCGCTTTGCTTTTTTAGAAAAGCTTATGAAAGGACTTTTAAGTGAAACAGGGGTATAAAAACAGCTATTTGGCATTTAATGCGGCTTCTCAGCTGCTGAAGCAAGGCACGTAATGCATCAGCCCTTTCTTGATTAATTGAATACGATGGCAGGAATGAGACCCATAAATTCTCCTGAAGGTGGTCATACGAAAGGACGGCAGCCAAATTTGTAAATATGCAATACACTCTGGTTTCCACTGAAACCAGCTGACTGATATCAGATGGAGTTTAATGTGCTTCTTTTTGTTTGTGTGAAATAAACTGGTTGTGAATCCTTGAATTTTTTCACCATATGTCTTTCTTCGACCTCTAACTTCGGCAATACTAGTCATGTTCTATTGTAGGTTCCCCTCGAACTATGATTTATGCCAATTATAGCCACATGTAGCGCAAATCCTTGTGCAATGCATGCTTCGAAAGGCCTTGCATCAGAGTATGAAAAGCGTGAAACGGATTCCCCTATCGACGGCCAATTTTATTTCGTGATAGTACGTGAATTTGACTGAGCGCGAGTCACACTTTTGTAATCGCGCATTGTGGAACTATTCAAAACCATGTAGTGGGGATGCTGTGTTGAAACAGCAGCATATAAGAGGGGCTGTAGAGGTAATGAATGGTTTCATTGCAATAAAAAACGAAAAGATGCTTCCGGCCGCGCCAATTCCTACCTAATGTCTTGCGCAAACGAGCTGCGGCCGGCGGAAATAAAATCAAAGGGGAGAACTCGGCAAGGGGTGAGCGAGAACGGACAGGGAAGAGCAATGTACTGTGCACTATTCGTCAGGTACAAAAGTTCGCACCGCTCGGGCGTGACTCTCCAGGCGCAGTTATGAATTCTACTACTTGCGAGCGACCGTTGGTAGTATTTACATTAATACGCTATATATAAAGCTGCGTGCGTGTCCGTGTTCTCTCGCGAACTAGGCCGCCGTACTACGACTCCAGTTTCGCCGCACTCGCTGTCTCCGACAAAACTCAACGCAAATCACATTCGGAGCGCATTACTGGCGCGTTTCTTCTCTTTTTTTGGTAGACAACTCGGATGCCACATTCTTTACTGCCCCTTACAGCAAAGCCGCGTGTGTTCTCTCGCCAACTAAAGTCCCTATTGAGAACTAGGCCGCCGCCTTACGACTGCAGTTTGCCCGCCCTCACCGTCTGCTGCAAAACACAACGCAGATCGCATTCGGAGCGCATTACTGGCACGTTTCCCTTTTTCTCATACCAAGCTCATTTACTACATCTTTTACCGCCCCTTGCAGCAAAGCCGCGACTCTGCAAGGTCCGCCGTTCCAGTGCATACAACCGCGCCGCCGGAGCGTGTTAGGAAGAACATGGCGGACGACGCGAGCCGCAGGGGAAAGGGCGGTGGGAGAGGAGGGACTTGTCGCGACTTAGCAAAGCTGATCTAGGGACTTTAGGCGCGCCTAGCCGCTGGTAGTGAAACCACGTCCAGGGACAAAGATGAAGAAGGAACGCCCAGCGAAACTGAAAGCCTTAAGCTTATATGGAAGAGCGCTCAGCGGTTCTCAAAGAATCCAAGGCTCAGCTACGGAAGGCTCTCGAGTCACTACCGCTTTAACCAGAGCTAAACCACAGTCAATTCTTTAAACCTGAAACTTCTGGGAATATTTCCGTCACGTTTCTGAGGCGTTCTTGCCAATCCTGGGTCACGGCGATGGCTTTTCGACGGAACGAGCTGTGTACACTATCGCGTTAAAAGGCTGTAAGCGTTGCTTTTAATACGGCGAGAGAATATGATCTTAAGAAACATTTCAGCATTGTCAAAGTAACATATTTCGGAGCTATGACGCTTGCTTAGCTCAACTTTATTAAGAACAGAAACCGAACGCTTGCTTTCTATCTGGCATGACCGAACTTAAAACCTCTCAAGCGATGCACTCACTGTGCCGGGTGAAGCTGTTGTCTGCACTTGCGTCACGAACCATGCGCTGCCGATGCGATCCAATTTCTCCCACCACTTTTGAACACAGGGGCTTATAAAGGCATTGATTTCGCCGCCTGTTTTAGCTGATTATCTGCGTTCCTTCGGTATATGAGTTGTCTCTATCTGCTACATAATGTACTCACTGCCATGAAGCGATTGGCTTTGGGCCGTTACTTGTTGCCAGTAGGTTAATCTAACTTTGGCGGAAGCGGCCGTGATGCTGTATGCTCTATACGTTTTCCTTCGCATTGTAATGTCGGTATTGTACTTTTCTCAGTTCTCTATCTCGCCATCTCTTCTAGATTTTTTAAATAATTTTGACGCAGTATTATTCTCGACTGCCATGAGAATGCTTTACTTGTCACGTTCTTTCTCTTCCTGGAATTTTTTTGTTTTCCTGTTCTAATTTTTTGCATCATTCTCGCCGCTGCTTTTGTGCCTTTTTACAAGGTGCCCAGGATCCTGGGTAGCAAGATGTAGGTTTTATGTTTTTGTCTCCCGTCTCCATTCGGTTGAAATAAAGATAATGTATTAGTTCATAATTTTAAACGTACAATAAAATCCTAGACCAAATATACATTAATCCACATCCTCCATATCCATTACTGCCCATATGCAGTTTTCTGTATGTACATCTAAGAAAGGCTTGCTGCTTGTTTCAATACTTTCAAATGGAAAAAAAAATATTCAATAGAGCTGTCCCGTATATCACTCCAAAACCTGCTCAGTAACTGTCCCTCAAAGTAAAGTTAACAAATTTTACTTCCTAGAAATTTAACCGAGCTCTAAGGCATGCCGTAGCGCTGTCTTCGAATAAATCTTGAGTGCTCGGGTTCGTGTAAGTGCGCACACAATATGAATTTAAGGGCTGTCATTTAGAGCGCGTCACAATGGAGCTGCCGCGATGCCGACCCGCTAACTTTAGTAAGGTAGTTGAATGCAACAACCAATAGCCGTCATGGTGTATGTCGTGAAGGCGCCTAAAAATAAGCGAAGAGTAATACATTACAAAATTGTTTTTGAAGGTCACAAGTGTCCGCTCCCAATCCAAGAGAGGGAGGGGTGTGGGGTGGCAGCCAGGACTACAGAACGATTTTTAATACGATAGCATGTAATTTTCTCTCTTTCAAAAACCACCCGGTTTCTCCGTAACGAAATTCCCTGATTCGTTGAGAGGGTCCTGACGGCATCAGCACTGCTAAGTATGAAAATGTGAGGACTAGAAGGTTCCAGTACTTCCCATTGCATTATTAATGCAATCCACTAATCCGCCTCACCTTCCATTCATCCAACACCTTAATCCTAACAGAATCAACCTACTAATACCCACTAATCACATTAATCCACCCAGAATCAACCTACTAATACACACCAATAACCTAATCCACTCACTAATAGAAACTAATTTACATTAATCCATCTTCTAGGATGAGCCTACCTCTGAAATTTTGGGGGGTTCTTTGAAATTTTCGGGGCGAGCCAACTTCCCAACACTGTCACAACTTCTTCGTTAAGAATGGGGTTAAGAAGGCTTCTGTTTGAGACCTACGTGGCGTTAGGCTTACGACGAGCGAAAGGTTGAAATGCGAGAAAGCTGCTAGGAGTTCTTTGAACCTCAGAACTTGCGCATAGGTAGAGGATAGGTTTTTTCTTCATATGTTAAGGACATAACAGTGAAGTATCACATTACAGTATTACATGAAGTATTACATGAAGTATTACATTACAGTATACATGAATATTTTCCCAAATAATTACTGTCGGTTCAACACACCTTTTTATGCCGACCAGGCTGAGGAATTCCTTTTATCCCACCCCATTGTAATTGGCAATAAAAGTTTTCACGTACACCGGCAAGCTAGCAAAGTTTTTTCCCCCGAAAAAACCCGTATGATAATTGTGATGTTCGCCGCTGGTTTGGCAAAAAAAAAAATCTCGGACTCTCCCGCATAGTGAGGGCCGCAAGAATGTGGCGACATTGCCAAAGCTACTGCAGCCGTCTACACACTGAACGCAATTTTCAATGATTTTCTGCTCTAAAAACGACTCCTGACTGACACGTGCCATAGCCTCTTCTAGCGCGTTCGCCTACCATAAACGGGTCATTGTACGTTGGGGACACTTCCGAGAACTTCGACATCCACTTGCTCGAGCGAACTGTACTTTTCTGAGCGGTTTCCGAATTTTACCCACTTGGATTGAGGAAAGCTTCGCATCAGCTGACGACTGACTTTGTTTTGCAGGTGCTGACAACAATTTCACCAATCATGCAAATTATCTCTATGTCTACGGTCTTAATTTCACATGCCATTTTTTTTTATATAGTGCTGGCATACAAAAGCGGTATAATCAATAAATACTACTCACATTTCTGGTTCCCACTGTTGTAGTCACCTTGTTGGTAGCCCAGCTCAAGACCGGCTTGTAGAAAAGCATCACTGGCCACCGTTTGTATAGTTGGAAAACTCACTGGAACTTCTCCGCTGGTTCCTCTGACAGCTGAAAAGTTGTTTACGTTGCTTTCTTTAGTGCCCATATCTTGTAAGGCAATTGCTGTATAGCAAGGTATCTGTACGACCCCTCTGAAGGCACTGAAAGGTTTATAGACTTTGTAAATCTTACAGATCGCTTGAATTCTAGTAAATTATTGCATTCATGTGCTTATTCGTAGGCAATATTGACTGTCAGAGCTTCATAGCAACGACTGTTCCTGGTATGCTGATCAAAGCAACAGACAGAGCGAGCCCTGATATATTTCAGCAAGTCGCTGAAGTATTTGAAGCTCTCCTCGCTACGCAAATCTACAAATAAATCTACAAAGCGCACGGGTTTCGCACTAGAACGTCCATGAAATATTGGCATTTGTTTGCTTAAGTTGCTGTTTTGAAATATTTGTTGCGGTTGGTCTTCTTCTGATGAGTGACCAGTGCTCTTATCGTAGAAGCAAAGCGCTATACGCGTAGAAGCTTTTGTTTGTGCAATAATTCCTGACAACGCTAAGCTTCAAATAGGTAAAATCGGTGAAAACAAGGCATGTCTTAGCAATACGTACAAAATGAGAGAAAAAATAACTCATTTTCACTTGAGATGAAAGCGAAAGACACGTTAAAAAAAAGATGACAAAAGCTTACGAGAAGAAGTGAAGAACTACATGCACACACACACGAGTGCGGGCTATTTTTACGTGTGCTTTTTTACTTCGTCTTGGGAGCTTTTTGTGCTCTTCTGTGAAAGACATTCCTTACCAGTTCACCCAAAGGCATGTGCTAAAAAGAATAGTAGCTTAGCTCTCTACGGATTCTGAATTTTGACCGGCCTTTTGAACTACAGCTTGCACAGCACTGTGAGAAAAGCGCGCAGTTGTGATGTGGTGAAAAAACATTGCCCTCGATTTAGCTGCTGTAGCTAAATTTAATGCGACGTAGGAGAGCAGTACGTCTGCCCTTGTTTAGCTTTGTTTACCTAATGGAAGTGAGTTGGCGAGCTGGTTTTCCATTCTGACAATGAAAACGCTCAATAAGACAAGGACGACAGAATAAGAGATGCATACAAAACGCTTTGTATATCTTTTTCTGTAGTCCTTGTCTTTTTGTGCGCTTTCACTGTCACGTTGTTTACCCGTTCATAATGTTGAAAATTCGAGTTGCGCCCAAATGTTCTTGAAGTCACTCTTGGGCTTGACTACTGCGATAAGCCAGCCCATCTGCTAGCTGCGATTCGAGTCGCCATTCTCTCTGTTAGCCGATAAAAAAAAACCACGTGACACGCCGTTAGAGTGCACGCTGGCCGGGGAATTCATCAACTAAGCGTTTCTCGCTCTTCCTATGTTTCTGCATCCTGTTTAAATGATGATGATGGTGTCCTCAGGCTTAATGGCACATACCCACGGCGGGGGATTGGCCAGGGTGCATAGCGGATACAAACGCACACATGTAACAAGTTTGTACTCTCTTCGCTGCTCTTCTTCGGCTTCCCGCCTCGTTATATCCGCTGCATCAGTTCATTCACGTTGGCGCTCTCTTCTTTCGCGTTGGTGCTCAACTCAGCTGCACGCCGTCCGGGTTCGGAATCTGTCGAAGGTCCGGCATTTTGTATGGTTTAGCGTTTACTGCACTGCATGCTGCTGATGATGATGATGTTCTCCAACTTAATGCCACATGCCACTGATGTTCCGCTGGTGGATTCATCCTTCACCTCTTTTTTCTGGCACTTGAATGTGCACTCAACTGCGTTTCTCGCTCTTACTCTTCAAACCCTCTCTCCACTCGGCCGCAGCTGGGGCGACGTTTCTACGGGTTTGCCCGATGAAAAGAGCGCATTTGAAAAACCGAAAGGCACAGCGTCGACACAAGACGATCACTGTGGAGCACACGGGCGCTTACGAACTTAAAAGCATTCAAAAGAACGCGCGCGATGTGTGGTCCTGAGGAAACTTATCAGCTGCGTCAACGTCCGTGAAGTTGTGTCCTGTGCTCACTCTGTACCTCTTCGTCACGACAAATGTCTGTTGTCTCCCGTATTACCATTGTGAACCCCATCTGAATGGGTCTGGCTGCATAAGTGCTCTAAAGAGGAATTCTCGTGAATATTCGCCATAGTTATAGGCCGAATGTAGGTCACCTACCAGTGTTGTATCCAAGGTACGACGTTTCAAGGTTCACAAAGTAGGGTAGCACGTCATTGTACGACCATCCTGTTGCGCCATAGGTGGACGCCCATGCGTCGTAGTCTCGCTTATCTCCCCTGGAGTAAATGATGTAGTTGATGGAGCTCGAGCCGCCCAAGTCTTTCCCTCGTGGATACCTGTTAATCTGAAAGGTAGTAATTTCAGAATAACTTGGGTGATCGGGTAAGACCAGTTCCATTTCTCGATGCTTAGCAGTGAACAGGAGATGAAGACAACAGCGATCTGAGTGCAACTACCAGAGTGTTCAAAGAGCGCAGACACTCCATTTTGCAGATGCTCCATTGGCATAAGGCTTTATGCCAATGGAGCAAGAATATGTGAAGAGGACCGAATACACCAGGTGCTGGTGCACTGAAATCTAGGCGCGTATCCACGCTACACATCTCGGGGTAGTGTATTTTGGAGGGCAGAGTTTATTGAATTGCCCGCCCAATTGTTTATGCCTTAGTACAAAGAAACTCAAAGAGGTAGAGCAATGTTTGCAATGTCAGTGAAGGGAAAACCTGGTAATAATTGTACTGCAGGGTCTCATGAAGGAAAAGCTTTTAGAATTCATTAGAAATTGAGCTTCACGCAGAGTACGCAAACTGAAAGGCACAAGAAATACTATTATCCAAAAATTAACAAATCATATGTACCAGAAAAATTCAAGGGCAAATATTTGATGGAAAGAGCGCGTATATATTCATGCGCGTTCTCGTGTGCAAAAGTTACAAAAAAAACAAACAAATCAAAACACTGACGTGAGTGCAGCTAAATTTCATTTGAGTTCAAAAGTTATCATTTGCAGCAAGGAACTGGTTATCGAAAGCGCAGTGACGCAACACGAGGCCAACTGTCACGAGCCCAGACAAATACTGTGCCGCGAGCCATGAAGGAAGCCCAGAAGCGAGAGTTCAGCACCCTTTGTGGCACCCACCAAATGACCTCGACGATCGCTCAGGAATATGGATCTGAATATAATGAATGATGACGTCAGATGCTGGCAGCATAAAAGTCCTGACTGAAGGTAACTCTCACTGCTATCGCTGAACATTGCGCATCAGCAGAGCGGACATGCTGGTTGCCGAGACGAAATCTTTTCCTCTCGACGGCAGTTAAATTTATTACTCACACAAAGCACTAGTCACACCGTAAATCCCAGCAGTGGAAATCAGCCTGTTCACTGTTACTATCACTTAATCGTAAACCAGGTTCCCTCAGCGGAACTAAAACCTCTTGTTGTTTTATTTTGTTTCGGAAGCAACACTACGCTAGGTGTGAGCGATTTCGCGGAGCCCTGGAAAGCCCCAACTGCGCATGCGCGAGGAGCGAGTGTGAGAGAGTTACTGCGATATTTCCTTTCCTCAAATATAATTCTCATTTCCTTCATTACTGCCCCTCTTTCTCTTTCTTCTTTCACTCCACTTCCTCGCTGCCTGTACGGTGCGGTTCAGGTGTCCACCGAGATGACAGAGAATTACTGCGCCATTTTCTTTCCTCAAAAAGCGTTGCGTTCAAAAAGCAACGCATCGCGCCGAACGAGTGGTGGCGTTCCGTGGACTCCCTGGCAGCGCTACAACACGCTGTCGCATTCCACTCCTAAAGGCGAGGCTTAAGCGTCATTAATTAGCAGTGAATTAGTATTTGGTCATGAATCAGTAATTAGCCATTGGTTAGTAATCTGTAAATACTTAGCAATTAGTACTTAATTATGTGTGACGTCATCCAGTGGTGGCGTCACCAGTGTCACATAGGCAGTCAAAGTGCTGCGGAAAAAGCTTTCGCCTCTACGCATTTTAGGCAGTCAAAGTGCCCCCTGAGATGCCGCCGCCGAGCGATTGCCGCGCCATTGCTTCTGCAATTCTACTCGGGATGGCCATTGTTCAAACCACAGCCAATCTTTTGGTCGGCACCGCATTTCTTATGATTTAGTACGGTTGTAGCCAGCCAGACGAATTTTACACTAACTCTAGACTTCACATTTGACAAGTTTTTCAAGCCATGGAATATTGATGTGCAAGCACAGACGAATCGCATTTAGCACGTTCGTGATAACCGCATTACGTGTACATTCCCGGTCACATACTCTTCCGGTGATACTCTTTTCATAGCGAAAATTTGGAAGGACTTTATACGTATTTCAGCATACATCATTGGTGCGCTCGAGAATTAAGCCAATAAACCATCCAATCTTGTTTATGAAAAACGCGAGAGAATTTTAAACGCAGAAGAAGAGTGCGTCTTAATATTTGGCCACAACTGTATCTCCGCGCACCTCGGCGCTAAAGATAAGAGGAGAAATAGGCACAATTTAAAACCGGTGATTATGGCCAAGAATTACCTAGAGACAAGAAAATATTGGCAAAATTTTTGTACTTGGCATGTCTAGCCGGTCCCATATTCGGTGCTACGTTATAAAGCGTTCCTCATTCAGGCACATCAATTACAAACAGCCAAGAAGCACCAGTGAGCCCTGGCATTGTTTACTCTAGCAAAAACTGCTCTCTCACGCATTGACACCGTCTTGCTCGCTCCCGACCTGAAGAAATTTTCCAATTTCATCGCCTCTTTCCCTCTCTTGCTCTGACGCCGGAGTTTTGCAGAGGCAGCTGTTAATGGCAGGCAAACCCCGGGTGATCATACATTTCGAAGAGAAGATAATTACGCTCCGTGCCAGTGGATGGCGCTACTGCGCACGCGGCAAAGACAATCGCTGGCGGTGCGTGCGCCTATTACGGAACGGCGGGGGATACGCACCGCGCTTTCGCGTGAATCACCGCGTTACCACGACGGCTCTTAAAGGTGGGTACAGACAGCGCTACAAGAAAAAAAGGCGGACAGCATCGCAGCAGAGGCAAAGCACAGTCAAAGCCACGCTGTAAGTGACGATGGAGGCGAACTACTCGCGTGGGTTAGAAAAGGTGACGCCTAGGTACTGCGAATGCGACTTCATTTACTCGTCACAGGTGAAAGTGAAGCATAGCAGATGCTGAGAGCAGAGGCCGATACTGTGCAGACAGCATACCGAAGGATACGGAAAACTTTAAACAGCTGCGGGTGCAGCACCACGATCCGACTCTCACGGGCTTGTAGTTGAGTATGCACTGGAAACTGAACGCACCGTTCATGCGGATAGACAAGCCGATGGTGCGTTTGCCGTTCCCCGATAGACCCGGCCGCACTGAGTTTTGGAATTTACTCGGCATAGCATAAATAGTGTGCCCTTTTTCTTCCATCAGAGTGAATTCCGTTACGTTAAAAAATTGTCTGTGGTTTGACCAATGGCCATCCCGAGTAGAATTGCGGAAGGACGGTGCGGCAATCGCAGCGGCAGTGGCATCACAGGGGGCATTTCGGCTGTCTAAAGTGCGTCGAGGCGAAAGCCTTTTCCGCCCCACTTTGACTGCCTCTGAGGCACTGGTTACGTCAACACTGGGTGACGTCATACATAATTAAGTGTTTATTGCTAAGTAATGACCAATTATTCATGAATGGCTAATTACGGATTAATGACTAAATACTAATTAACTTCTAATTAATGGCGCTTAAGCTTCGCCTTTAGGAGTGGAACGCGACAGCATGTTGTAGCGCTGCCAGGGAGTCCACGGAACGCCACAACCCGTGCGGCGCGACGCCTTGCCCTTTTCGCAACGCTTTTTGAGAATAGGAAATGATCCAGTAATTCTCTGTCATCTAGGTGGACACCCGAACCACACCGTACAAGAAGAGAGGAAGTCGGAGTGAAAGAAGAAAGAGGGGCCGTAATGAAGAAAATGGAAATTGTATTCGAGGAAAGGAAAGTGCGCAGGAAGTGTCTCACACTCGCTCCTCGCGCATGCGCAGCTGGGGCTCTCCGGGACTCCGCGAAATCGGTCACACCTAGCGTAGTGTTGGTTCAGCAACAAAACTTGAGTAGTCTACATTTGAAGGCCATAGGTGGAACGATGCCCAGCGAACGCGCTATAACATTTCCCTATGCGTGATTTTCCTCCTGCATAACGCCCGTCGTCTGCAAGGCAAGCGTCTGCCTTCTGTTCTCAACTAATATTCTTGCGTGCCTGACTTTCTGACGACGCAGATCCCAGTTCCGCAGTTATAGAAATTCCATTTGGTGCCAAAACTCGGGTCTCTTCTTTTCCAAGCCACTGCAGGCTACTCACGTTCCCGTCGTAGAGAAAGCTGGCATTCTGCTGCGGCACGCTTGTGTATTGCCAGTCGAGCGATGTGCGCTGCAGAAGCGGTGCGAAGAACGGCACCTGGACCGCCGAGTCTTCGAGGCCGCCGGCCTCCAGGAGCAGCACGGTTCTGCTGAGGTCCGCAGAGAGGCGGTTGGCCAAGGCACACCCTGCCGAGCCGGCACCCACTGCACCAACATCATGCGAAACATCTCTCAGCCCCATAATAAGGCCGGCACAGATTTGTGTACAAGGCGCCACATATTTATAAATGGTAAAGGGTTTGTAGGCATAAGAGGGTTTCTATTTTCTTATGTTGCTTCCAGTCTCTGGCTCCCAATAAAATTTGTTGACACACAAAATTTTTCTGTCGCCCAAGTTTTGTTTTAAAAACTGCTTGCGCGCGCCACAAGATACAGTCACGTACAGCTTTCTTGGATTTTTTGTAAGGCAACTGCGGAGCATTGTAGGCTACCGTTATGAACATACTGATGGCAGTTTCCTGCAAGATTTCCTTTCCTTGCTAAGATTGGATGATCCTTTCTTGATAAGAAAACCAGAGCAAGTCTCCAAGTTTTTAGAAGAGCAATGCCTGCAAGGGGCGAATATTTTCTCAGTAGACTTGAAAGACATACTGCTCTTTGCCACACAATCTGTTGCTCGAGGCAGTAAAAGAAAGCATTGAAGCATTAGGAACCGTAAGGTTTCAAAATGCCTGTGGCATTAGCTGTACAAGCTTCCTTGAAGTGTTGAAGTGTTCTACCTACGCTCCACCATCATAACCTTCAATGGAGGGCTGTACATCCAACAAAAAGGAGTGTGCATTGGATCATGCGTTGCGCCTGTTCTTAGTGACCTGCTTCTTGGACATTATGACAGAAAGCTCAAAGAGGCCCTGCAAACCAGCAGCTCGCTGAGAGTCTTCCGTTGTGTGGACGATTTTCTGATCGTCTTCAAGGCACCTAATTCAGGACCCCAGAGGAATGTAGAAGATATTTTCAAGATATTCGCAGAGACTCTAAAAGACTTTACTTTAAAAAAGGAATTACCTTAAAACAAGCAACTCTAGTTGCTTGACTTGCACCTCTTCATACGCCCGCAAAACATCTGTTGGTGCTACTCTCCACGCTCAAGGAAAGGCATCATGCCATACCTTTCAGCACAGTCCAAACTAGTTAAAAGAGCAGTAGCGACAAGCGCCCTGAAGAACGCCCTCAACAGGGCATGTCATCATCGCATCGATGAAAGCTTCAAGGGCCAGCTGCAACGATTGCGCACTGCTGGGTTCCAGGATGAAGTTCTCCGTAGTGTTGGCAACAAGATCTTGAAAGACTTCCGGCAAGAGGCCACAAGGACGCAGGAGCACGAGGGAAAAGAAACAACTATTGTAATTACGTACGTTTACGGCGTGAGTCATCCGCTAAAGAAAGCCTTCGGGCCGTAAGATGTCAAGTTGGTTTTCTCTGCGCCAAACAAACTGGAAAAACTATGCAAGCTGGTCAACCGAGTACATACGTTGCCAAAGCAGTGCGGGAAGAAACATGAAAAAGCTTTCGTTGACTATACAGAGTACGTCGTCTGCGTTATTCCATTATCGTGTGAGTCATCATACATTGGACAAACTGAGCGCTGTTTGAATGACAGGCTCATAGAGCATAATAGAGACATTAAAGACGGCCCAAAAAAGAACTTGCCTGAACACGTGACCACTTGCCAGTGCACTGCCAATTTGTCGGGTCAAAGGTACTTAAACGCTACAAGAGCCAGCTTGAACGTGAATTATTTGAAGCGTATGCCATTCATCAACGAGGAGAGAAGCGCGTCAGTACTCATTCTATTAACTTACAAAGAAAAGAAATCAGATTCCTCGATGGCTGATTGCGAACAAACTTGTCACCTAGTTTTAATGCTTTCATGTTTTTTATCATGTGGGCGAGATATGGGTCTCTACATATTGCCTTGCTGCAATAAACTTATTTCAATTGATAGTCAGCGCCTGTGTTTGTGTCCTCTTCATGGTCCCGTCTGTTGCGCTGTTTTTATGCAAATATGTTGATTGTAATGAAGCAATCTTGCGATGTGCGAAAAAATAGCGTTCATAAGCAACTTCGCTTAGCAGAAAAAAAATGAACTTGTCCAGAATTTCTGCGTATGCGTTCTTGTCAACAGGAAACCATTGCTTACAGTAAGGAGGGTTATTTAGCGCACTCAAAAGCCGGAGGTGGCCGTTGACTTCGCATAAGGCATACAAATGTGGCTTATGTCGAGCGTCCTTAGTGCAAAAAAGAACAAAAAGTGAAGGGAAGCCCCGTGGGTAATGAGGTTTGTTACGGACTAATGCAATTCGCGACACAATTCTTGCTTCTGCGACTGAAAGTTTTCGGAGGTAGGAAAAAAAGGCCCCTTTAGAGAGTGAACAGAAGAAAGCTGCTTGTTGGAGGTGAAGAATATCACTCAGCTGTGTTTTTCTGAGGACTGCGGACCATTAAGTACTATATAACGTCAGAAGAAGAGTCTAGAGCGAGCTTAATAAAAAGTATCTGCCCTAATAAAAAGCAAATAGTAGCGACGTGCCGGCGCATTCTTTTAACGTGTGTGGGTCAGTACCTGCGCCAGAATCTTCCTGTATTCGTGCAATCAAGTCAAGCCCTGCGAAAATTGGAAGAGTATTGAAAGAAAAATTTTCCTTAGGTACGTGTGGCTAAGACTAATTATCAGTTCATTCGCTTAAATGTAAAAAAAAAACCCACAGTCGATTTCGTTACATGTGTTACCACGTGGAAATGAAGGAAGGTAACTATCCAGGCAACATGGCTACAAATAAAGCGCGACGTAAAAGGCTATGTCATGTTCAAAGCGCAAAAACTAACGGGGAGTATCACGCCATAAGCACTTACGCCACACTTGACGAGATGGTTTTGTTTAGTGGTTTGTTGGATTACGTGTCGCGGAGCAGCATATGGGCTAATCTAATATTATGGTGGGACTAATAAGGAGGCTAAAAAAATAAAAGCGTCTCGGCTCGTACTACTAATTATAACATTTTTAATACGATAAAAATGAGAAAAATAACAAGTAGTAAGAGAGAAAAAATTAGCATAGCAAGAAACAAGACCCGACAAAAATAAAAAAAACTTATCGGTACTCTCTCTGCCAAAGTGTTTGATGTCAGTGCAGGTGAAAGTTCCCTCCAGGTGGTCGAAATTTCCGGAGTCCTTCACTACGGCGTCTCTCATATCCTGGGTTGCTTTGGGACGTTAAACCCCATAAACCAAACCAATCTCTCTGCCGAAGGTGTTAAAACGGGTGTTCAAAATACTTATTGTATAGGAACGTAAATATCGATTATATTGCTGGGGTTAGCTAATGAAAATTAATAGGCACAATAAGCATGATGAGAAGCCAGGACTTCGGCAAGTTCACTCCTCAGGGGCAGATGAAGAATTTCAGGAAGGTGGCGGAATGGTGGCAGAAAAGCCTGAGGGATTGCTTCGGTACCTTGCGGCATTGGGGGGATGACTTGAGGTTGACCTGTGACAGACTGTGCAGTGCAGGGCTCCGGAATAATTTTGGCCAGCTGGGTATTTTTTACATGCACTGACATCCAGCAACGCACGGGCGGTTCTGCATTAGCCTCCACGGAAACGCGGTTTTCGCCCAATTATTCACTTGATGCAAAATGGGGATGTGCTCTCAATTTATGATTGTCACACTGAAGTCCTCGAAAGAATATAAATCATCTGCTAGCAAACATATCTTGCCAGAAATACAAATTTGATTTATCTGCTCTAAGTGAGACATGGCTTAAATAAGGTGAAACCCCATCCATTTCTGGGTAAAAACTGTGCAGTTTGCCACAAAGCTCGTGTAATCGAGGGAGTGAAGTTGCAATATTTGTAAAGAAAAGCATTGCTTTTCAGGCACAATGCACTGTTAATATGAGCAATATCGTTGTAGAAGCTTTATTTATTAAATTGCAGTGTGGCCTAATAATAGGTACGGTATACCGTCCTCCTGGCTGTCCGACATCAGTATTTATTGATCATTTTAAAATGATGTTATCCACAGTGATAAGCAAACACACCAGTCTTGTTATAATCGTAGGTGACCTTAATTACGTCTAACAACTGGTGCTGCTCAGTACCTTTCACTTCTGGAATCTTTTAATGTATAAAACCTTATAACAGAATCAACTGGCATCACTTGACACTCTAGTACATTAATAGACTATTCATTTCCCAACATAACCAGTGCTATCTGGAAGCTGCCGCGATGGCTCAGGGGTTATGGCACTCGGCTGCTGACCCAAAAGACCCGGATTCGATCCCGGCCGCGGCGTCGAATTTCGATGGAGGTGAAATTCTGGAGGCCCGTGTCCACTTTAAAGAACCCCAGGTGGTCGAAATTTCCGGAGCCATTCACTATGGCGTCCCTCGTATCCTGAGTCGTTTTGGGGCGTTAAAACCGAACCAAGCAACCAGTTCTCTCTGGGCTCGGTCTATTCTGAGCCAACCAATAATCACATGTTAATTATTTTATAACCAAAACTTACCTGGACGATAACATAAACCAAAAATCTGCTAGAACAGCCGCTAGAGTGAATTATTCCCTACTACGTATATATGGTTGGTTTATAGGGTTTAACGTCCCAAAGCGACTAAGGCTATGAGAGACGCTCTACTACGTATATATCTACAGTTATTGACTTTCACAACGAATACGATGACGACGTCAGTGTGGAATACAGCAGATTCATCAGTTCTCTTCAAACGGCAGTTGTTAGCAGCTCGTGTAGCACTCCGGCAACTAGATACCTTGCCCCTATTTGCCCATGGATTACAAGCGAAATCCTTAGTGTACTCAGGCGAAAGGAGTGTTGGCATCAAAAATGGCAGCATCATAAGAATAATATTCAATACCAAAATGAAGGCAAGCATTTCGAAATCTTCCAATCTCCCTCATGATGAAAATAAAAAAAAAGCTATTTCTCTCTCATTGACCATTGACCATATTGCGTCTAAACGTGGATCAGCAAGCAGCTGATGCTTTTAAAAGCTATTTCATTAATGTGGGACCACCACTCGCAGCGCAAATTACACAAGCTCCCAACCCTTTGCAGGTCATAAGTTCTATTGAGAATAGTTTCGTGGTGGATGACATTCAGTTGGACGAAGTGACTGTAGCAGTGTATGCACTAAAATATACACAGTAGCTAGGCTTGTCAAAATACCTACTAGATTACTTAAAGACAACATTGACATATTAGGCGTTCATTTATTGCATCTTTTCAATCATTCATTAATCTGCGAAACTTATCCTGATGAACTGAAAAAAGCTAAAGTAGTATCTATATACAAGGAAGGCGACCGTTGCGGTCCGAGTAGTTACAGGCGTATATCTATTTTAAGTGCACCTAACCCGATCTTTTAAGAAGTCCACCCTTCACGCATTATTAAATTTATATCTAGGTACAATCTTCTTAAATGACATTGTTTCAGAAATAATCAGCAGGGTCTGCAGTTCTTAGCCTAGCACAAGTACTAAATACAGCTCCTCGTAAAAATAATACTGTCATAGTGCTATGCTGAGACATCAAAAAAGTCTTTGAAACTGTCAGCCATGCAGTGCTACTTTATTAGCTGTACAGATATGGTTTCAAATGTCAGATATATAAGCTGCTCAAAAGTTACTTCTCATACCGCAAGCAACTGACGACGCTAAGTGATTTCCTATCTAGTTTGCAAATAGTCTTCACAGGTATAAAGCAGGGCTCAGTCCTCGGGTGGGACTTATTCACCTTTAAGTAAATGATTTTCCTTCTGTGCTAAAGTACTCGAAAGCTGTCATCTCTCATGTATGCTTTTGACACGGTCCCAGTCTTTGTCGGACGCTCTATACAAGAAATAACGGCTAGCATTAATAAAGAACTGAAAAGTGTTTCTAGATGGTTCATTGCTAATCAACTAACTTTGAACATAAGCAAAGCAAAATATACCGTCTTTTGATCGAGAAACAACGTAATCAATCTTGATGAATTGAATATTTCTTTAATGGTACAATACTAGAACATGTTCACTGCTATGAATATCTGGGTGTTTATTTTGATTCAGATATGCACTTTAAAACGCAAATTATTCAAATCTGCTCTAAAATGGCACGTGGTTATTTGTTGTTTAGAGCGGGAGAATTTTTTTACTATGAGATTTTACGCATGCTCTATTTTTCGTTTGTGCAGAGCCATCTAAACTAGTGCATAAAGGCATGAGGTGGCACATATCGGACACACCTTGTTCCCCTTGTGCGTCTACAGAAGTGCACATTACGGACTCTGACGTACTCAACTCCTTCACAGCATACCGCCCTCTTATTCTCGCAAGTTCATGTGCTCCCAATTGAATACTTATAGAAGTTAAAGATTTATAAAATAATTCATACCATTATACAAACGAATGAACCATTTTCACTGAACACGTTTACAATGTCACAAAGAAATACTAGGGCAGCAACAGGCCACAGCTTTAACTTATCTGCATGCCACGACTTATATGGGAAAAGGTTACTGCAGTTCAGCGGCGCTCTCAAATGGAACGAATTGCCTAATGGTGTCAAGCAATCTACCAAATTCATTGCTGATCTCCAGACGTTTATGCACAATAAGTAATGAAGGCTCCTTGTCTTTACTCATGTCTGGTTGGTCACTTTTCTGGTGCTCTTACATGTACTGTAATGCATATACTTCTCTGTGTATTGATGTGTGCGCTTATATTTTTCTTGAGGGGATATTTGTAACCTTGGTTCTGTACTGTACTGCTAAAGTATTTACTTTCGTGAGTATGTCTTCAAATATTTTGTTGAGTGATTTTGTTGCGTAAGCAGCATGTTGAACCTATTTGTTATTCAGCCCGCCACTAGCCTTTTGCTAGGAGTCCAAGAAGTTTTGTATTTCATATCCTATATAAATAAAAGTCAGGGGATAAAAATGAAAGTCGGTGAGGATGTGGGAAGGGACATCGATGCTAGCAAAGTGTTTAATAGACAGCGCCACTGCAGTGGCCTAAGCTATGGTTGGGCCCTCGGCTAGGATAGAGGCCGTTAGAATAGGGTTGCAGGTACTTTGGTCCAGAGCTGCTCCTACGAACCCGTCGCCGTCCGAGTAGGCTGCCAACTCCCCATGCACTTCATCTCTGTGTTTTTTTATTTTTTTGTGTATGCGCTGAGCCCTGGCCAGGCGGCGGCCTGCGTGCAGCTCGTTGTGCATGCTCTTGTGGTACTGGGGACACCTGCTTGTGGTGCTAGATCCAATCCGAGAGTGCATATTTGGATACCAGTACTCACAGATTTTCCGGTGTTCCTACTTGTTTCAGGATCTCTCTGCCCTGCACGGTGGTTCGGAACCTGAGCTTCTTTGATCTAAAGACGGCGTCACGTAATTCGTGGAACGTATTATGCAGTCCAACGGCTGACAGCCTTTCATTAGAAGTACTGAAGGTGAGGCTAAGCTGAACAGCAGCATGGCGACAAGCGTTTTAGCTCCCTCTTATGTCGCTATGCAAAGCGTTCGCTGGTGTCGCTTTAAAAAGTTGTGCACGAAGAGATGGACGCCCGATGCATTGCGCAGTTCTGCAGAATGGCCTGGCTCTTTCACTTCTTTAAGGCACAGTTAAAGTTTCCACGCAGGCGTCTCCTTTTCCTAATAACTATCAGTAACGCGGAGGAAGACATACACTCTGTGGCTTCAGCGTCACTCGCTGCCTTACCGATACGATGCAGCCTCCACAGAGCAGATACAGTCGTGTCTCAAGCTATGCTGACTTGTATATAGCGTCGCAGTGCCGTTCCGGGGCATGGAAACTTCATTGCAAATTGCCGAGTAGCGCTGAAATGTTGATGCGAGCCACGGAGTGAGTCGGAATATGAGAGCTAAAGCTCGCGGCATTTGCATGGAGAACAACTTTATGGAGAAACTCGGGCGCAGGACGCAGCGCGTAAACGAGCGGCTATGTCCCTCAACCGGGAAAAGCCGCTAATTGGGCAGGATTCGTTGCGTCCACATAGACGTTCGCAGCTGGAACAACGGCCTCATTCTGAAAGAGTGCTAACCCTCAGGTGTGGGCACGCGATCTCCAAGCCAGCCGTGATACAGGGCAAAGTTTCCGCAAAGTCAAAACAGATAAACCTTATAGCACTCATATCCGCATTCTCACGAATGTTGAACTGCCATATAATTTTTCTAATTGTCAGTGTGATTGCTAACGCGCCTTTTTTATGGTCCATGAAGTCGCATGTCGGACTTCCGCTTCCCGTGTCTTTGTTCGGTTATCTTATTTCCCGTGCTCACCGTCTCTATTTTATATCCCTTCCTTTTCCGCTTTGCCATGCGCCTTTCTGCAGCTGCCTGTTGCTGTAATAGAGGCCAGGGCTTCATTGAGCGTGCTCTTTCTGTTTAGGCCTGCAGTAATGGGAATCGCCCCCTCCCCGCAACCCGCGGTTTTATGATGTACATTCACGAAAAATAAACACGAAGTTTCATAAATGGCACGACAGTTCTTAACGTAACACAACTAACACGGCTTTGTGAGACACACATAATTTTAAAAGTAGGATTTATAAGGGTTCGACATCTTTTGGGGCAGAGTGATTCTGGAAAAACGTGTGTTCTGTTTGATTGCAACTCCCGCGGTTGCTCACTGGCGTTGGCGTTCGAACACTCATCCCAAGTAAGAGGGTTCGATTCCAGCGTCCCAGGGTTCGATTCCAGCGCTTGAAGTGAAGCGAAGTGCTAGGCCTCTTCGAATGGCTGCACTGTCTGCACTAGTTCCGTCAGGTTTCGCAGCGGTCCCGCGAGCGTGGAGCACTAGTTCAAGCTCAGCTTGCCGCTGGTTGCTTCCAAAAGGAATAGTCGAGTGCAGGCCTATAGTCGTCTGCTAGCCTTGGCGTCACCACCAAATAACAGCCAGCAGCGTGCCGTCGACATCAATGGCCACCAAAACCTCGAACCACGTGAAGAATTTTCAAGCAGCAAAGCGCAATAAGTGCCGCCATGAGCCAGTCCCAGGAGATCATCGTTTTACTCAAAAAAAGTCGTTGTATGTAACTTGCGCAGATGATTTACGAATGTGCGCTGAAATATGTTGCTCATGGGACTCGCCTTGAGCACTGAAGTTTGCAGTTCTGACGTCATGAAGTTACCCACCACCTCCTTTCAAGAATGAACAGTCATCGTTTCTTTCAAACTACGGTGAAATCTTCTCCGACCTACACATGGACGCCGCCATATTGCTGCACTACAGCTGTACTTCCAGCCCCGACAGAAGCCAGCCAAGAACTAGTGCTGCACTACGCTGGCACTGTTGCAAGACTAAGACGGAAGTGCAGCAGGCGTACGGCGCACTGGCAAAACGAAGGCGAAAGTGCTGCATTCCTTGAACTGGCGCAGAATGTGCAGCCAAATCGAAGAGACCCACTAAAACGCCCGTCTGATGCACGATTACGTGCGCGTTGAACGATCCCAGGTAGTATAAATTAATGCGAAGCTTCCATTACAGCCTCCTTCATAGCCCATATGTCGCTCCTGTACGTTAAACAACTCAAATACGAAAGAAAGCTCCATTACATATATTATAAAATATTATTTATTCCTTTTGTTCACTAGAAAGCCGCTATAACTGTTTTGAGCTGGACATTTTTTTTATTTAATAGCCCACAACTGAGCCGGAGGATCGCTTAGGGAATTATCGCTTGTTTTGCCCGTCTGCGATTTTTGCAGCGCAAAGACGGAATCAGAAACGCATGAATAAAGCTTTTATTACAAAAGGAGGGATGGCTTTCGGCCCCAGTTTGGGAATCAGGAGACAGAGGTGTTCAGAATCAGCCTCTTGTGCGCGGTTGTCGTAGTCTTCAAACTTTCCCGTTGCTTTGTCAGTCCACCTCTCCCGGAATGCTTGAACGAGGCTGCTCTCACTAGCGTATGTCACGATGGCTTGTTTTGTTTCGGTAGTAGGTCATGTCCGATGTGCTAGGATAATCATGCTGTCATGTATTATGCGTTGCCTTTTGTTGTCTGTCTTGTGAGAATGCTGTGCAGAGTGAGCGCCGCGTTTGCTACTTCTTTCTTTAAGACCTCTCGTGGGTGACTGAGCTCTCCTTTAATATCTGGCGCTGGCGCTGGTCGTGCTTATAACAACGTACGCCGGCTGCGTGTTCGGATTTCAGTGCGGACATAGTGGATAGGCTCCAGCGCGTCGGAGCAAGGAACCTTCACGCAGGAGTTTCCAGTAAGGATTTCAATCCACCCTGTTCGGAATGGAGTTGAGATGTACCGCGTTGTACCTGTGGTGAAGCCCAGGCGCTACTGCGGCGGCCGTGTGCTTTCCCCCCGCCCTTGCCAGTGTGTCCCGGTGCCCCAAAAATTTGGGTCTTTGCTCCGGTGCCTTGCGTTCTCAACTTCTTTCTAATATTGTTGGCCACCGCGAGGAGGGTGGCAGTTAGTGGCTGCGGTGAAGGACGCGGAATGGTCCGTCGTAATCCGGGGTGAGCGGTGCTCGGATAGCGTCGCGGTGAACGAAAACATGGGTGGAAGTGGCGAGGTCCGGGTGGGTGAACAAAGATGGTGTGGCAGCGGTGAGAGCGAGGCGGAATAAGGCGGAGGAATTTAACAGAGTCGACCAGGCGCTGCAGGAACACTTCAACAGAGTCGACCTGACGCTGCAGGAAGTCTTTCGGATGGGCAAGTCGCTGCTCTGATGTGAAGAAGTCTCCGGATAGACGCAGGAAGCTACAGTACACCAGCTCCGCTGCAGAGTACTGCAGGTCTGCTCAGAGAAAAGCCCGTAAACCCAGGAGCACAAGGGGCAAGGCATCGACCCAGTGGGCGCAGTTGGGACGGGTAGCGAGGGCGGCCTTCAGGTGGCGGTGAAGGCGTTCCACCATGCCGTTGGCGCATGGATGGTACGCAGTGGTGCGGCAATGCCAGGTGCCGAGAATGCGGTTAATGGAAGCAAACAGGGTGCTCTCAAATTGGCGCCCACGGTCTGTTGTCACCATGTCAGGACAACCAAAGCGAGACACCCGCGAAGAAATAAAGGCTCGGGAAACAGTCTGAGTGGTGATGTCACAAATGGGAACAGCCTCTGGCCAGCATGTGAAACGGGCGACCATGGTGAGTATGTAAGGGTCACCTTGGCACATGGGTAGAGGGCCCACGATGTCGAGATGAACATGGTCGAAACGACGGCCGGGGGGAATGAAGGACTGGGAAGGAGTCTTGGTATGACGGGATACTTTCGTCGCCTGGCAGGGGAGACATGTTCGCGTCCACGCGCACACATCGCCATTAATACCGGACCAGACATAGCTCTGGATGATAACGCGCTGAGTAGCCTGAATGCCTGGGTGACAAATGTTGAGGAGCGAGTGCAAAATGGTGCGGCGAAGTGCAGCCGGAACGAAAGGGCGGGGACGGTGTGCTGAAAGATCGCACCACAAGGGCTCAGGCGAGCATGGATGAGGCGCAAACCGCAGTCGAAGGGAAAGGGGGTTCTCTCGAAAAGCCTTGAACTCGGCGTCATCCTGCTTTGCGGAAGACAATGCGGCACAGTCGATAATTGAAGCTGGGGAGTCAATGTCAGCTATACGCGAAAGGGCATCGGCGGCGATGTTGTCGGCACCTTTCACGTGACGGATATCGGTTGTAAATTGGGAAATGTAAGTGAGATGGCGGAGTTGACGCGTATTTCGATGAATTGGTCCGGAAAACGTACGCCAGTGGCTTGTGATCAGTGTGCACGTGAAACTTGCATCCTTCCAGTAAATGGCGAAAGTGCTGTATGGCAGCATAGATGACGAGTTGTTCACGGCCGAAGACGCTATAGCGGGTCTCGGCAGGAAGTAGCTTCCGAGAAAACAGGATAAAGGCTGCCACTCGGAGTTAATGAGCTGCTGTAAGACGGTTCCGACAGCCACACTATAGGCATCCATCATCAGTCGAGTAGGGGCATTGGTGCGCGGATGGATCAGAAGCACAGTGTTCGCGAGAGCATGCTTGGCAGCAGTAAGGGCGGCCTCCTGTAGGGCCCTCCTCTGGTTGCGCCTAGGACACA
Source organism: Amblyomma mixtum (assembly GCF_055824585.1). NCBI lineage: Eukaryota > Metazoa > Arthropoda > Arachnida > Ixodida > Ixodidae > Amblyomma > Amblyomma mixtum. Next base: position 163,864,596 of record NC_143012.1, read on the forward strand.
GTCAAAGGAGGGCGCTACACGCTCACTAATCAGACGCAGCGGGCTTCATGAGGTGACCGGCGCCTCTTAGGGGGTGATGCGTCTGTCTCTACGGGCCCCGATGCCCCAATCGCGACTCGGGTGCCCCATGCCATGATCTGTTTCTGTGTCGTGTTTTCCAGTCTAGATCGAATTCGTAATTGCGCTGCGTTGATTATGTCTCGTATTTCAAGTATGGCTAACAGGCTAAGCAGCCCTTCGTTTTTAGTGCGAAAGTGCTTCTAGCCGCAGTCCCCTGGTTTCAGCGGTGTGTGTCTGTGTATGTGTGTGGCGCCTCTAAGTAGCAAGTGTAACTGGCTCACTGGGTCACAGGACACCTCAGTCGAGCTGTGAGTATCCGGTGGCACCCTCCTAGAAACTGAGGCAATTATGCGCCTCTCCCTTTCTCAAAACAAGCGGAAGGTTTAGACTCCGTTGATTTCTAAGAAAAGGAAAGACGCAAAACTGGCTGCCTGGGTCAGTGCATACACCAATCACGCTTCGAGGTGCGTCGTGGTTGTATCCACCTAAAAAAAAACCGTGCTTTCGCATAATATTTATTGCTTAGCAAAGCTAAACCGCCAGCCATATTTTGTGTTCAGGAAACCCAGTACCGGTGAGGAGGCTCACCTTATCGGTGCTAATGGGCTTTTCGGATGACCTTTGCGGAGGCTGGCCTTCCGCAGCTTTTCGGTGCCGTTTAGGTCGCTAACAGAAATCCAACATGGGTGCCCCGCACAGAATGTTCCCGACCGCCACTGATCTTGAGAATGTTTGGCATGACATTTACCGTGCTCTACCGTTGCTGATCAATGCTCGTTGCTCAAAGCGATGTGCAACATTGGAATCCAGTTGCGTTTATCTGTAGAAATAAATTTGCGAAGGCTGTTACAGCTAGCCATCTCTGCTCTCAAGATCTTGGTTGTAGCTTTCCTAGAAGCGACGCCACGTTCGCCAGTGTGCAGCGTGGTTGTGTTTTTTGACGTTGGCCGCATTCTTTCTGTCTACGCTGATCAGTAGTGTTTTTTCTGACAACAGCTGCCGTCCAAGGCTACCGAAGCTGTCAATAAGGCTCTATATTACAGCCGGCAGCTAGGTCTGCATGATCTCTTCGTTTTGGTAATCTAGAGCTTCCGTCCGTACATTATCCGTATACATGGTGGAGCGGCCCGGCCCGAGGGGTCTCTTTCGAGCGCTTATGCTATTCACGTAGTGGCCAAGCATGGGCTCGAGGATGCAGCCCTGGAGCCGTCTGTTGCAGTTTGAAATTTCCCCAATCGATTACAACAGCTTATCTCTTTCCTCCGATCTTCTTGTCGTGAAATGCAATCAGATTCAGTAAATGGTCGCTTCCCCATGTTGTCGGTTCGATTTCCCATTTCTTATTGAATATCAATGTTGCTTCATTGTGAAAAACAGCGCGGGAGGACGGGACACACGAAAACAAAGACGCAACACAAGCGCCGGCTCGCAACTGATTTTTATTCGAAGAAACTGTCCTTATAACCTTTCCTTTCCAGAGAAAAATCACAACATGCGCCAAATGTAAAAAGAAGAAAACCAATGCCAGTCATCATGCATGACGGTGAAAAATACACCACATTGCCGTGGTACAAGCGCGCATGTGTGTTGGATGTATTTTCCGAATAACTAGGTGATTTCCTTGTAATTGAATGTAATTGTGGGTCGCTAGTGCAACCGTCTTTGTTATCGTGAATATGGAAGGCTTCTAAATTTCAGGTCTGAGCTGGTCTTTGTGTTTGCCAAGGTTAACGGTGTCGGAAAAAAGAGGAGTGTATGCACCTTGCCTCCAAAGACGGGCAAGGTTGCATGAAGAATCATTGGAGCGGCAATTATACTGCTCACTTGGATGATTAAGTATCGCCCCGTCAGGCTGGTGCAGACCGCTCCACAAGTACATGGTATTCTGTACACGGTTTCCTCTTCCCACGATGTCTTTCGCAATGAATCAATACTAGCTCGGTGAAATCGCAGCCTAAGTTAACTAATGTTGTTACCCTCAAGTCGAATGCACTATGTTCTTGTCTGGCGTGTAAACTCCTGCACGCGTTGGAATTTCTGAGGGTTAGTAGGTGTATGTAGTCGTCATCACCATCATCATCAGCCTGACTACGCCCACTGCAGGGCAAAGGCCTCCCCCCATGTCTCTCAAATTAACCCTATCGTTTGCCAGCTGAGGCCACCGCATCCATGTAAACTTAATCTCATCCGCCCACCTAACTTTCTGCCGCCCCCTCCTACACTTGCTTTCTCTTGGAATCCACTCCGTCCCCCTTAACGACCATCGGTTATCTTGCCTTCGCATTACATGCCCTGCCCAAGCCCATTTCTCCCCCTTGATTTCGACTAGGATGTCATTAACCCGCGTTTGCTCCCTCACCCGCACTGCCCGCTTCCGATATGTTAGCGTTACACCTATCATTTTTCTTTCCATAGCTCGCTGCGTTGTCCTTAACTTAATCTGAACCCTGTTTGTTAGCCTCCACGTTCCTGCCCCACAGGTGAGTACTGGTAAGATATAGCTGTTGCATACTTTTCTGTTGCGATAGATTGGTGAACTTCCATTCATGACCTGAAAGAACCTGCCATATGCGCTACAGCCCCTTCTTATTCTTCTAGTTATTTCCCTCTCATAATATGGATCAGCGGTCACATATGCATACGTGCAGAGATGACGGAAGAAGGTGCATAGAGTGGGCATTTCTAATGCGTCGTGCGTTGTGCCCTTGGGTCGGCTTTGGCGTAACCCTTGCTCCTTCCATCGCCTGCGCCTTGCCGAGCTATTGGTGGGGGTCGTTACGACTACTGTTAGTACGCGGTGTATAGCATACAGAGATCATCACCATCAGCCGCTGTCCTGGCGAACATTTTTACGTGCCATAACTTCTCTGAACTTGCTGCTTAGGTGAGGAATTTGTGATTCGGTCGCTGTACATTCTTGTCTAGTCTGGAGAGCCGCTTGACACTGTGCATGTTGTTTGTGGGGCCTCGCCAGTCGCCCGTCCCCTGCAGTCGAGCTTCCCGCATAACCTTTCCACAACACCCGCGTACTTCTTTATTTAGCTATGCTAGTCAGCAAAGGAGGACACCAGTGCGTGGGTAGCCAGATCCGCGGACGGCGCAACGACCACGCGACACGGCAGACAGCTGATCTGGAGTCTTTGGCTCAGGTAACTGGAAGTGCACGGACGTCCGCGCGCGGCGCCGCTATTCGTCAGCGAAATCTTGCGAGAACGAATCTCCCAGCTTCCTCGATCCGACATCGGTCCATCGGCGTCGCACAGCCCTGGCGCGTGTGAACGTTCGTCCGTAACTTAAACTGGTGAGTTGGACGTCCTTGACTCTCTAGCCTAGCCTCCTGAGGAACATCTCGTTTGATGCTCATAGCCTCCATGATTTCTTCTTTGACAGAGTACAGTCGCCCTTCTCGGGTTGCAGTAAGAATCAGCTCACCGGTGTCCTTTGTAACTTCGGCTTTGCTCCCGGTGAACGTCCCGTGAAAACCTCCCTCTTCAATTCTTCCGACTGATAGTAGGTTGCCGTTCAACTCGGGTACATAAAGGACATCTTCTAGAGTGATGAATGACCCACCACACTCTTCAGAGAGTTGAATCTGAACTCTTCCTTTTCCCATGAGATTCATGGATTCTTTGTTTGCAGTTTCTACTCCTGACTCGCATGGCTTGAAGTCAGTGATCTTTATCTTGTGCGATGTCATGTGATCTTGAGCACCGCTATCAAGATGCTACACATGAGGAGGCGCTGTTATCCCATTTTTGGCACATAAAGCCATCTATGTAGCAATCTTTGCCTGTGATGAGTTTCTCTTCTTCTGGTCATCCCCTTCGTCTTGAAACTGGTCACAATCTTTGGCTATATAACCAATTTTGCCACAAGCAAAGCATCCCACCTTCTTCTTTTGCATACTTGTGGTACATTGATGAACCTTCTCGTCCTTCTTGACAGTGAGTTGATGATGCACCTTCTCATTGGGTTGCTTGCTCTCAGTCCGTAATCAAGTTTTGGTGACCAGGGCCCTCGTCTGACTCTCTTCGTCGCCTAACCGATCTTCAACACGACGCAGCTTTCTCTTTTCTTCGATCAGCAGCCCTGTCTTCACTGCTTTGGTCGAAAGGGTTTGTTCGTCTTGCTCCAAATTCAGAATGAGCGGTTCATATGTGTCAGGAAGACCCATTAGCATCACTAATGCAACCTGTCTGTCTGTAAATGCATAGCCTGCACTTGACAACTTCCTATGCAGTACCATCAATCTTCCTAAGTAATATTGCATTGCCTCGTCTCTCTTCCTTTCACATTGAAAAAATCACGCATCAACTGGAGTATATGCAAGAGTCCAAACTTTGAGTGCATTCTTTTGCAGTTCTGAAAGTCCCGATGTCATCAAGGTAGTTGTCCTCGACGATAAGGAACAGAAAGGTCAGGGCCTTGTTGTCAGTCTGCTTTTCTCGCTCGTTCGTTTCTCTATTCGAAAATCCAGGGTCGATCGCTTCCCAGCACCCCTTCTGTACGAGAGCAGCTCTTGCCCTTATCGACCATGTGTGATAGTTATCTGATGACAACTTCGGCAGTCTAGTCTAAACTCCTCTAATGCCGACATGTTCGCTGATCCTCGAATGCAACACGGACAAAGCACTTCTTTTTCGGAGCTGTTTCTCAGTTAGCGTAAGCGAAAACGATTTGTCGGTCACTCCTTCCCGAAAAATTTCGCCACTAACATAAACTGAAAAGATTTTGTCAGTCAGTGCTTCCTGAAAATTTTGCCTTACTCACGCCGGACGAGTCCAAGCGTCTTCCGTACACATCCAACATGGAGCCTTCAGCAACGCCGGTGTCGCGTGACGGTCAGTCTTTCTTACAAAAAAACGGACTTCTCACTTTTCTTCATGGGCACACACCACTTGTCAGTAACTTCTTCCCGACAGTTTCACGATGCTCACGCCTGTCAATGATGCGGTTGATGCGTCGTCCTGGGCCCGTAACTTGTTGGGTTTGTTGAGTACGCAGGGTGACCAAATGTTTGGGACTTTCGGATTGAGTGGATTTGGCACGAAGCCTACGAAACGACACACACTGTCGAGCTGCCATTTTTTATTAACACAGAACAAAAAAAAAGGTGAAACGGTGACGGCGCACCAACGGATACATGGCGCCATCTCGTGACTGGCCATTACACCACTAACAGTAACGGCCACACTCTAGTAAATGGTATAGAATTCCTCTATGTGGCCGCCTATATCCTAGTTTATGAGGAATCCCACACCTAGTTGTTGTCTGTCCGCTAATCCACGATACCACGTTCCACGACACCACGATACCATACCCCTTGGGCACTGTATACACCTCATCTCTCTTCCTAACCTCACCAAGTTCTACGAAGTCACATTGTATGCCACTCTTTCCTCGAACACTACCTTTAGGCTCGCTTCACAGCCTAAGTTGCAGTGTTAAATGTTGTCAGGTTGTGTTTTGATGGTGTCCTGTCCGGAGTCGGACCCTTAGAGCCGTGCGCTGTCTCAGAGGTTATCCCACCGCCTTGGTAAGTTGCTCCGCAGCGGCTGGGCACTGAGAGCCGATGGTTAATTGGTGTATTCATATAGGAGGTTGAGGCCAAGTACTAAAACCAGGGTGGCGAAACCGTATCCTGGCGAGGTAGTGAGTTGTCGGTTTTTGTTGTCGATATCAAGCCGCACCCAAGCCTGGTTATGCAATTCCGTCGAAACGGGGATTTTTTTTCTCCGGTAGGGAATTGCGCTGCACACGGATTCTAACTCTGAGTCCTCTTGCACGCAAAGCTAGTACCATACCTCTGCCCATCGCTGCGTAGAGGTAGAGCATTAGCTCTAGTGGTCCGTGTACTGCGCGAAGTCAGTGCACGTTAAAGAACCCCGAGGTGGTTGAAATTTCCGCAGCCTTTCACTACGGCGTCCCTCATAGCCTGAGTCGCTTTGGGACCTTAAACCCGCATAAGCCATAAACCATCTTTATTAATAATTATTTTCTTTATAAGCACATGCGTGCCGGTAACTGCTTTGTTTCTTGTTTGCTGCTGATATTCTAGTTGTGATACAAGTACCTCACTGCCATGCGTAATTCGCAATTTCCCCTAGGGTAAAAAAAATAAAAGCGATTATTTCAGTGAAAATGTTCAGACGTCGAACGCAGCAGCACCGATGGTGGTTTTTCTGATTATGCGTTAGAGATTAGGATGCATGTATCACCGCATCGTATTCGTCTGCGACAATTTAGCAATTTATTCCAAAGGGTTGAAAATTGGGCGAGTTGGTACGCACCCTGTCCCTGTGGTGCCACACCAGCATGAAGTAGCAATTTATAACTGAATTTCCTCTTCATCCTGTTTTGGTCTTTTCAACCGAGTGATGGCTGTGATGTGTGGTTGGTGTTGACTTCATGCGAGGCATGAGAAAACTGCAGTATATTTTCTGATGCGTGGGTCTAATTTCCTACAACAGTCATGTCAGCCTGCTTCAAATGCTCGAATGACAACAAATGGCGTATGAGCAGATATTTTAGTTCTTTTCTCGCCTCACGTTACCTAAACACTATGAAATCTATTGCAGGTTACTGCCATCGCTCGATTGTCGAAACCAAAACCGAGGCAGCATCAAGGGCAAAATCGGTTATTAATTACTCAGTGCTCGTAGGCGGTTACCATGGATTCATGGATCATTTCAAATAAGAAGACATGGTAGCAAAAATTTGAGAAAAATTCTTTAGCGTCCCTAAGCGCCTCAGGCTGTCAGGGACGCATTAGCGAAGATCTCCAGCTTAATTTAGACTCCCTGCGTTTCTTTAATGGACGTTCTTTAAGAGCATCTGTGGTTTTTTGCATATCGCTTCCATCCAAAAGCGGCCGCCGCCGCACGTTCCTACCTCGCGAACTTGAGATCAGGAGTGGAACGCCAACGGTATCGCGGCGGTCAGGTCCAGCTAAATGGCTGCGCAGTAAGGCGCTGCGTAGATGCAAGCGAAACCTCAGTTCATGGCCTTCGGGCGGTAACGACACCGTTATGTCTCTTCCTACACATCCATAGGGAAAAAGCATGGAACTATATTACGACAAATTTTTTAGAAAATACGCATAAAGTATGCCAATCATATCACGTACTTTATTCCTCTTCAGTTATGATCTATAGAGACTTCTTATTTGGTTGTGAAGGAAGCTAACTTGTTCTCGGCGCCGAAAAAACTTGCAACGTTGTGCAAACTGGGAAAACCCAACACAAACAAAGCGCGCGGATGCACAACTAGGCACCAGAAGCCATACGTCACGTGCGATGAAGGTGTTGTGTATAAGATACCCTTGTCATGCGGGAAACACTATATCGGCCAGACGAGGAGATGTCTGAACGAGCGCCTAATGGAACACGCTCGCAACGTCAGAAACGGGCAAGGCGGATCGCTCATTGACCACATTCTCGCATGCAACTCAAAAACCTGTAAGCCTTTCTTTGATAAATGTCGGGTAATAGGAAAAAGCAGAGAAAGGGTAACGCGCGAAATCATTGAAGCCGAAAAGATAAATAGGTCAGGATGCGCGTGTGTAAGCACACCTTCCATTCTCCTCTCAGATAAAGAGCTCGGGTTTCTAAGGAATTGATACTGTTCGCACATGTGATTACTGTTTTCTGGCGTATAAATGTGATGCTTCAGGAGAATAAAATTTGTTGGAAGTTAGCGCTCGTGCTGTTCGTTTCTCGTCTCTTGTGTCCTCGTCTTTTGCTGCGCTACAGTATATTGATATGAGCTAACCTGGTAGCAAATTAATGAAACGTAACGTGATTCGGATACTTCACGCTATGAGACCTTCCGCCACATCGTCACTTGAGGAATAATTAAAAGGTGATATTTTTTTTTTAAACTCACCTATTATGTAGTCATACTCCTTGTCAATGATCAATGTGTTATACACAGTCAGTGTTGGCAAGTCAAAGAAAACTACGACGGTAACCACATTAAGGAGCGCCAACAAAATATTGGAAGCAGCCATTACCACTTTGAGCGAAAAGCAAGTTCTGCGCTACTTAAATGGTTGAATTTCCTAGAGTGGGCTTTTGTACTTTTCGAGCTGTGCGGTAAAAAAGGCATGCAATAAAGATAAAGCAGAAAACGCATTATTTTCGCCATGTGGAGGAATCGGAAGTTCAATGCCATAGTAAATGCACCAGCTAATGCAGAGGAAAAAGCAAAGCCTAGCGTGTTCTGGGAACTCTTTCCGCTCGAAAAGCTGAAAATTGACGCAAGTTCATTAAACGTGTCCGAAGAAATTTATGAACTTTTAACAACAAAAAATAGAGAATAAAGGACTACACAAAATGGAAAGCTCTTGTTGAGATGGCATGGGCTGAAATCTTTGTTTGACATTGAAGCTTTTTTGCATAAGCGACGCTGACAGAACCGGTTTTCGTGTGAGCAAATTTTTATGAAAGGTAAGAATAAATAGATTTGAGCGTTGATAGCAATATTGAATATGCCTGACGTGTTTGGTGGCTAGACGAGTAATAACGGTAATTTGTGAGTTCATCGGTCTATAGCGGGTAAAGTTTAGTGTTCTCTTTTCGTGGGTGACAAATTAGCAATAGCAAGACCAGAAAGATTGATACAAGCAGATGCGATGCAAAGTTTAGAAATATATTACCACTGTAGTTACTTCTGTGCGCTTTAGGCACCCATTTTCTTTATACAGTCCTCAAAACTGACCACCAATAGATACGTTTTGTTCCCCTAACTTATAACATTTTCACTTGGTTGTGTTCAAAGCACGAACGAAGATTGACTGGAGACGAAAGTCGGACATGAAACTCAGGCCGCTTATTGGGCTAACCTGCGCGTGTAAACAGCTGACGCTTGGCAATGGCGACAGCAAGAAGCTGAGCAGTCGTGAGGTGCGCATCACTGCAGATCTCGACCACGCCTAATTTAAAAACGCCAACGAACTTTCGAGGTTACATGCGGCAAGCACCCATGACAAAATCCAAAAACTCTCTGCTCCTTCATTAAAGGGCTTCTCTTTCTCTGCCTCCCAAAATCGGGGGGGAGGGGGGGCAGTTTTATGTACATACAATATTTAAATACTGCCGCCTCTACTGTGCCAAATTAAGCCGTGGTCACCTGCCGATGTTTAGAAGGTGAAGAAACAAAGAATACAAAGCTACGTGGCATTATGCATTTCTTTAATAATCATCGGTCCCCTTAAATGAGCCAATGTTTCGCCAGCTTCTTGGCATCAGCGGCCGTAGAGAAGGAAGCGCTCGTGTCGTGTCTCTACCTTCTTCTGTGTCCTTGTTCTTTTGCGCTACGTATAGAAAAATACAAATGCTCCAACTCACCCAGTTTAGCATACTTGCGGAGAAAGAAGAAACACGAGCCGCTCTGTCACGCTTACAATACAATAAATTACAATACGTTAGATTCCAATAAAAATCGGCTCTTGGGTTTGGCAGACGCCTGGCTACTGGTCCCCTCTCCGCCTGGGCTCTACAGCTGGTGACCCTCGACCATGATTCCGCCTCGGAACACCACCAGGACCCGCTCACTGAGTCGGCTAAAGCTGAACGAAACACGATCCCGACTCCGTCACGCCAGGCCACGGAACCCCTGTGGGCTGTTGCCATGGGCGTCCGGAGGGGGGGGCAAGGGGGGGCGGCTGCACCCCCCTGGAAAATCACTCACTCGAACCGTGAGTGATGGCCGCACGTCAGGGGCGGCGGTGCGCTCAGCCAAAAGAGTAAAAGCGGCCCTGCTTCCACGCTTTGGGTCACATCTGCAAAGTGCCGCGTCCGGGGACGCGTCGTTGCAGACATACAGCGGCACCGGCGAGCATGTGTTTCGAGCCGTCTTGAGATGTGTGCCTGTTTCTTTGATCTCTAGAGAGATAGCGACACGGAGGCAGACAGTGCACACCCCGGCCACCGATGAATTCTTCAGGAGGGAGGGACAAATCAGCCGTGTCCATCCCCGCTTTGTCGGACTGCTCAGGGGCAAGCGGGCGATGAGTTGGCGCCGCCGCCGCTCGCTGTCTCCTCCGATCCACGGGAGAGCGCAGTTCGGTACATGCGCCGCTTTCAGAATTTTCGGCAAAGCGGATTAGCTGCTTTTGTTCACGGCGACGCAGTCTCCAGAGGCGCCCCCACACCAGCGTTCCTTGCGTCTTCTCCGGAAACCAGCGCCTTTGGTCAAGGCAGCCCGATGGCGCCTGCCTGGCTCGCCTGTCACCTCTGGCTGGGCCTCAAATCCCAACAGCGCCCATGTACTGTGCGATGTCAGTGCATGGTAAAGAGACCGTCCGTCCCTCATAGCCTGAGTCGTTTTGGGGCTCTGAACCTCATAAAAACACACAAAACAAATTTTCCGACCGGAGTGGCGAGTGTCCCTTCCCCTCGGAAGTCGCGCGGCGTTCCTTGCGTGTGCGCGCCTCTTTGTTTGTGCTTCGGTGTTTTTAGTGGCCGGTTGTCAACGAAGCTGAGAACAACCAAGACAGCGGACGAGAAAACGACGAGCGGCGAGTAGTGTGTGTGCAAATACTCGACTCTGCGGTTGCGCGAGCAAGATGGAGCGAGGTGTATGAAGCTGCGAGCGTGCATTTATCTTGTAAATAAGTTTTCGCTGCATACATAGTCATTTTTTGTTTTCAACGTACGCATTCAACCGTTTTTCCAATCAATGTGTATATATTTTTAACACTACCAACCCCGAGGAACTCCATAGCCAGCTTTGTCTCGCGCGGTCCCGAATGATGGATATTCGACGCTTCTTCAAGCGTCAGCGGTTGTCTGACGAAGCATTATCCAAATGCGCCCCTGCAGATTCTGGTGTGACATGTGACAACGGTGTAGCATTTGAACAGAGTGATGCAAGCTTTTATCACCGGACAGTAGCTGATGTCGTCGACTCCATGGAAGGGACTCTGTCAACAGTGAGTTCAGGTGATGCAGCAGGCCGAGATGATTCCATTTCTCCTTTCTTGGGATTCAAGTCCGGATTTGACCAGAGCGATGCAACCTTTCATCACCGGACAGTAGCCGGCGTCGTCGTCTCCATGGAAGGAACTCCACCAGCGAGCTCCGGTCACGCAGTAAGCCGAAACGATTCCCTTTCTCCTTGCTTGGGATCGAAGTCCGGAGACAACATCAAGAAAACAAATAACTTGCCTCAAGAATATGACTTAGGAGAGTTTCTAGGCAAAGCTAAACTCACTGGCATACCGGACTTTTTGAAGTTACGTCTTCTTACTAAGCCATGGTCGCCAAATGTCACATATGATTTTAAGAAGGATGTAACACCTGGAAAGAGGCCTTTTCGACATCAGTGGCTGGGAGATTACGCCCCCTGGCTTGCGTACTCAGCGACAGCGAAAGGCGCCTTTTGTCGTTTTTGCGTCATTTTTCCTCCGCGTGTTCACCGGGGTACTCAAGGTAGTTTTATCGTGCGCGCTTTCAGTAACTACAGAAAAATGCACGAGGCGTGCAGGGATCACGTAAAATCCCAATGGCACCAGAAGGCAATGACGGCCTCACAGAACTTTATGGATGTGATGAAAGGCAAGCAGCTACCCGTTGTACAGCAGCTGAACAGAGCACTGCACGCGCAAGTTGAAAGGAACCGTGAGAAACTATTTCCAATAGTTTCCACCATTGTCTTTTGCGCGACGCATGACTTGCCGATTCGCGGCAAGCAGTCCGATAGTGGAGTCTTCAATGATCTGCTTGACTTTCGTGTAGAAGCTGGAGATACTCTACTTCAGGAGCACTTCGCTTCTTCTGCTGGCAATGCCAAGTACACTTCTGTCCGCGTCCAGAACGAGATCATCACAATCTGTGGCGACATCCTGAGAGAGCAGATAGTTACCGAAACTAACAAAGCGTTTGCTTTTTCCGTTCTTGCTGACGAAACTGCAGATATTTCAGGAAAAGAGCAGATGTCTATAGGCGTTCGCTTTATTGACAAGGCGGAAGTCGAAGTGTGCGTTCGAGAGCAGTTTTTGGGATTTGTAGAGCTGGAGCAATTAAACTCCGCTTGCATCGCCGCGGCAATCTTGAAGCTTTTGACGAATGTCGGACTGATTCTTTCGAACCTCGTTGGACAGGGGTACGATGGATGCTCTACAATGGCTGGAAAAGAAGCTGGAGTGAACAAAATTATACAAAAACAGTTCCCGAAGGCACTATTTTTCCACTGTGCAAGTCACAAACTAAATCTCGTCATCAACGATTTGAACGACGTCTCTGAAATTCGAAACACAATTGGGATAATCAAACAAACCATAAACTTCTTCCGCGAGAGCGTGCTCCGGAGAAAATTGGTGCCCAACATTCCGATGCTGTGTGAGACAAGATGGTCTGCAAAGTACAAGTCTATTAGGATCTTCTCTCAGCATTACGTGGCCATAGTCGAAGCACTCGAGCAGCTCGCGTCCACGGAATCATGCTCGAACGCTGCAACTAGACAACGAGCTCACATCCTCTACTGCGCAACAACAAGCTCATCTTTCATCGTCTGCTTGCATATTGTAGCGAAGTACAGCGCTCGGCTCGAACCAGCTACGAACATTCTGCAAGGTGTATCCATGGACTTCCATTCTGTGCATGGCCACATCACTGAGCTACAACGTATTTTTCGCGGCCACCGGACAAACGCTGTAGAGGAGTTCTCTAACATCATGAATGCAGCAAGGGAGGCAGCCAATCACTTAAATGTGGTGATATCTGTACCAAGACAAGTCTCTCGTCAGGCCCACCGAGACAACTACGGGATTCAGTCGCCAGAGGAATACTACCGTGTGGCAATATATGTGCCGTACTTGGACTCCCTCACTGCTTCTTTAGCTCGGCGCTTTTCTGAAAGCAATGAGAGGAGCTTCAAACTTCTCCAGCTGCATCCATCAAAAATGAAGCACTTGAGCCGTGTTGAGTTCGCTGTTCTCGCCGAAGAACTCCAGTGCTTTTACGGCATCGACAACTTCAAGGAAGAGGCCATCTCTTGGTACGAGATGTGGTGCAACAAAACTGGGGACCCATCAGAAATAACTTACTGCGAGCTTCTACATCAGGCCAAGACATTCTTCCCTGGTGTTGCAAAAGCCATTGAGGTGGCTCTGGCTTTGCCAGTTACTACCTGTACGGTCGAACGCTCCTTCAGTACAATGAGGAGAGTGAAAACGTGGCTACGCTCAACGATGACAAACGACAGACTGGACGGCCTTTGTATGATGAGTGTGCACCGAGAGCGTGTAATGAAGCACAGAAATGAATTTATAACCAGTGTCATCACGCAATTCGCCCAGAAAAATCCGAGGCGTCTACAGTTTCTGTTCAAGGAAGACTGACTGAGTGACTGTCGTTGCGTGTTTGTGAACATATTGTGCTGTGTGCTGGTCATCAATCCGGGTGTGTCGAGAACCCGTATGCAGCAAGACTGAGCACTCTTCTCCACGAAGTGATAGTATCTTTTTGCATTTTTATTAATTTTAATTGTTTCTTCGTTGATAAACTCCAATGTATCTCTCCTAGCCTCGCTTTAATTTGCTGTTTGTAATTTTTCTTTCATGTGTGTATTTTACTTATTTATTTTATTTGTATATAAATAAATAAATTTACTCCGCAAATAGTGCCTTTTTGCTACGAACATACCCCCCCCCCTCCGGCGCCAACAACCAATGGGGCCCCCCCCTGCAAAAAATTCTGCGGACGCCCTTGGCTGTTGCTTTCCGCCTGCCGTCCTGTTGGGAAAGCAACCCAGCGCTCTGGTTTCTGCGGATACAGGCGCAATTACAACTAGCCAGGATCATATCGCAAGACACGCGCTATTTGCACGTCGCGGCCTCACGACCTCTCGCGCGGCGAAAGAGGTAGCCGGCAATCTCGCCCGGGTTCACTTGATCCCCCCCCTCGGCGATTCCCTACTTGCAGCTCCACGTGACGCTCCTCGAGCACACTGGAACGTCGAAGCGCACGCAGATGCAGCAGCTTCTATCAGCAAAATACCTTGGTGACTGCTCTCCTAGTCTAATTTTACACCGCTAACACAGCTCTTTGGCGCACAGGCACTCATAGTGAATAACACTCTGTGAGAGCCGCTTTCCCAGCGGTTTATCGAACGGCGAACGTGCAAACGATACTGGACGTCTTTGTTCGACCACACCGCCTTGCCGCAGACAACTTAAGGTTCACTCGTACCGAAGTTGAGCACATGCTTGAGCTTGGCGTTATTCGGCCATATTCTAGCAGTTTGGCCACTCCTGTACCTGGTCCCCTCAACAAGACCGGGGACTGGCGGCCTTGTGGTCAATACCGGTATCTCAACGCCCGCACACCCCCCCGGAACGCTACCGATTCCTCACTTTCCAGGCCTTTACCCGAGATCTGTATGACAAGACCACGTTCTACTGATTCGATCTCTTTCGCGCCCACCACCAGATCTCGATGTCGAAAAAAGGTATTCCGGAAAGAGCCATCACAGCACCTTTCGTACTGCTTGAATCGCTTCGCAAGTAATTAGGCCTCTGTAATTCGGCGCAGTCTTTGCAACGCATTGTTGACAGTGTCCATCGTGGTCTGCACTCTGCCTTTGCTTCTTGTTTGTTTGCTGATTGTTCTTGTTTGTTGGCTGAATTTGTTTGCTGATCTGCTGCAGCTTGAGTTTGAAACGTGTTTTTGCTGGCCCCGCGACCAGCCAATGGCTATGGGCCCTCTAACTGCTTTATATTTTGCACGACTTGCAAAAAATAAAGAAGAAAAGAGCTCAATGGCGTTGTCTAAAATCATCTCTTCACGGTTGGCTTAGTGTTAGGTTGAGACACACGGTAAGGGGTTTGGAAGAGATGTCACGTGTGTTCGGTGATTACCGAACGATGGCTTGCAATCGGGGTTTGTCGAGCCGTTGAGGCGAATAAAAAATAGTTGGTGCAACTGTGAAGGAGACGGTGGATCTGGTCTTCTCTGTTCTCGGGTACAGCTTGGTTGATGCCAAATATCTGGTCGTTAATAAGCTTGTCTTTTGCTGATCAGCCGGAGATGGCGAACGCGCCTAGTATGTCGGTGACTTCATCGAGGAAGGCGATCGTTGTGCCTTTCTTGAGGTGTCACTATTCTTCGCTAAATTGTAAACCCACACCTCAACTTGTACAGTCTGAAAATGCATGCAAATCCCTTCGCTTTAGCAGCGAATGTGTGATGATTCCGTCGATGCTCTGGCATCCCTGACGTCTGCGCAGACCGTGATGCTTGACCGGGGTGCGACGCTCACTTGTTCTTCGAGTGCGCAGAGGGCTGTTTGACCTTCTGGGTTAATGTTTGGTGGTATGACCTCGCCACTCGAAGACATGGTAGACTATGACTGAAGATCAATGATCGCTCGAATTTCAGACAGACAGAAGCTCAGTCAAGAATTCTATGCCTAATATGGTATCTTGAGAACCCTGATACAGGTCTACAAAGGTCGCTGGATAAATATGCCCGATGACCTTACTCATGCGGAGCGTCGCCCAGATGGTTCAACAAGGTGGCCTCCGGAGATGCAGATTTTCGACTGTTCTGTGTGGTCGTCACACCCTTGAGCTCAGCCGCAAACGATGCAATGACGACACTCACTTCAAGGTTGGTTCGCGTTGTGGCTTGCACGTTTGCTGTGGAGTCGGAGCTGGACTTCGGCGGGGGCTGCGGTCACGGCGGGGATATGTCGCTGTCATTTTGAGGGACGGCGGCGTCACTTTGAACAGTACAGTGTACAGGATTATTTAGTTGACATATACCGCGCCGATTTAGAGCAACGAAAACAAAGGCCAAGAGAGAATAGATGAAAACGGCTCTGACGCAGGTCTTGAGATTTATTCGCGTAGTCGTCAAGCTTGTCTTTCTATGGTGCGTCGTCGGTCAAGGATCGCTTACAAAAATGACTTTTGAGCTTCAGTTGACACCTTGTTGAGCTCTTGTTGGATCAACTGGAAACCGACATTAACCCAATGTATATTGAGCCTTGAATAATGGAATTGAGTGGGCGAGTTGGTTTTCCATCTTGACAGTGAAAGCGCTCAAAAGGACAAGTAAGCGCTTTGTATGTCTTTCCTTTCTGTCGTCCTTGTCCTTTTGAGCGCTTTCAGTGTCAAGATATATTGAGCCTACTTAACATCTGCTAACCAAAATTTTCATGTAACGTAGTCAACGCATTAATTGTAGAGTAATTTCTGTTGAATTTAAGTTGAATCGAGTCTAAGGCTAACTAAACGAAATCAGTTCGACATGCGCCGTGTAAACAGAACCTTATCACATTATACATATTAAGAACGCACGCAGCACCTGTTAAAACTCTCGTAAAGCGTTAGACGTGGTCCCCAATATACAAAACCCGAGAGCGGAGCAATGGGAGACTCTGCTGTCCAGCGACCGCTGTGAAGACCAACAAGGTCTGGTACAGCGAGCTCAACGGGCGGCAGTGGCCAGCGGAGCCCTGGACTGAGGGCAACCGACCACTGATTAGAGGCGGACGACATCGACAGAGAATGCTCCTGTGGGTAGAACCAAGACGTCTCTGAAGATGCCCCCAAACCACAGGAAAAAGCATTAGTGAAAATAAAGTTTTCCCTTCCCTTCCCTAAGTCATTTTCTTGCATAGAAAAAAGTGCTAGTAGTGCAGTATGCTCTTTCAGGCATACCTAATTCGGAGGATTCGTATGTGCGCTCATAAAAAAGGGCGCTTAATTAGTGCTGTATTTCTGTTATTTATGCATGAATCAAGGTCTTCAACTAACAGATCGTTGCATGTGAACTTGATTACCTCTACTATACATAAAATAAATAAATATTAATAGTAATAGCTGCATGAAGCTAAGCTTGAAAGCTTAAGAGAACGAAGAAAAACAGCTCGAATTAAATTTCTTGGTCGTTTGTATTTTTCAAAGCTAGGCATAGAACCCCAGGATTACATAACTAAAGAGACTTCTAAGAAATCTCGTCATAAGCATAAACACTACATTGAACCCACTTTTGCCCGCACGAATGCCTATAAGTATTCATTGTTTTCGAATACGTTTAACGATTGGAACGCACTGCCTCATGATTCTCCTTTGCTTGCCTTCCCTGAGTTATTTCAACCGTCGGTTGGCGCTGCCTGTGAAGCGCTATGTTGTTGACAATGTGTGTTGCTTCTTTCCCCCTGTGCCTATTTAGCGTCATATAAGTGTTGGTCATCTTTTTTAGTACTTGTTTCGTCGTTATGTATGTTTTCTCTTTTTATTTTTTAAGGTCGAAGTTTGGCACTTTTGTGTTCTGTACTGTGCCTCTCCTGCTTGGACCATATTTGGTCCGCAGTATGTGATTAAAAAAATAAATAAACAATATTTGGCATAGCTTTGCTGATCGCCAGGCCACTACCTGCGCAGATCCGGACACCCCTGATTAGGACTATACGAGGTCTGTTAGAAAAGTATCCGACTTTATTTTTTTTTATGAACACCTGAAGGATTTGAAACAAGCACGCTTGCACCAGCCTACCTTGAACCTTCGTGCGCATGCACAAATTTTTTCTCGCCTGCCGATAGCATCAGTCACTGGTACGCAGCGTTTGAGTGAGGCAGTGCGCAGTGCTCTCGTCGGTTTTTTATTGCAAGGAAAATGGCGGTGCGACAGGAGTAGCGCTACTGCATCAAATTTTGCCAGGTGTCACCCAGATTTCGCGCACTTTTAAGTGGGAAGCTCCCAGACACCCTTAGAGCGTGTGGGGGTAGCGGTCTCGGACTCGATGGAGATGCCCTCGACTCAGCGTGGCAAACTCAGCGGAGAGCAGCTACCAAGTGACAAGAGGTTTTTGGGCGTTCGGTGCCCAGCTTTCGCTGGTCGCAAGCCAGAGAATGGGTCGGAGCCAAAGGTTCACAAAACAAAACAAGGTTTATATAGCAAAGAGGCGATACAGAGGATTACACAATCACTAGTACAAGCACATACAAAGTGATTAACAAACGATGCAACTCGTGCAAAGTTAAATTAGAGAGAGAATACAATACAGAGGCAACATTGCACCTAAAGTGCACTAACACAAGAGAGAGAGGTAAACAAGCAAAACACAATTTGTTCACCGGGCACTGCGGCAGTCCGACGACCAGAGTTCCATGACGATGCCGTCCCGCAGACTGGCGACCGTTGCCTCGTTGGTCCGATGCTGGCCGAGTGGTGTTTTCCCCGGGAGTCAAACGGGCGCGCTTCTCCGAAGCTTAAACGGCGGTCCGGACTGACTGATAGCTGTCAGCATGGAGGTAAAAAAACTAGGAGGGAGTGCGCTCAGCCTCTGCAAGCCATCCTCCTCTGACGCCGCTGCCGAGGGCCCTTTTGCGCACTGACTCATGGGAAATAGGCCCTCCTCCACAGTTACCAGACTGCCAGCCAGCGGTGCTTTTTAGTGAACGTCCGTGCTCCGAAGTAGCGCAGCGCAGCGCTTTGGCGGAATGCGTACCGAGCTCGAGGTTGTCTGCAGGCTCCGCGTCTCTGTTGATTACACTCTTGAGTTTTTGGGTGCACTGTAGAAAACTGCGGGTAAACTTTTCATCAAAGGGTGCGGCCGCGACCTCGTCACTGTTCAACTGTGGTTCATAAAGAGAATGGAGAGGAATTCCTTTCGTCGTTATACACAAATACGGAGCGTTTATTTCAGCGCATGCTATGAGCGGAGAACTCGAGAGTAGGCGAAGAAACGAGCCTCTAAAAAAGGGCGCAGCGGCTTCCAGAGCGCTCACGGCGGACGGACGTGTTGAACGAGCGCTCCGGCGCGCTGCGCAAGATTCTATTTCTCGGGCAGTCGGACTTCGGCCCGCCCATGGGCCCTCCGTTCTCCGCTATTCTCAAGGCACAAGTCGTGCCGAATACGCGCGCTCACATAGGCGGTTCCGACGTGAAATTCAGCAGTGAAGTATTTCTCTCTCTCTCGCTGTCGAGAGTGCCGGCGGCTTTACGTCTGCCCCTGCGCGGGGTCTCCCGGCCACTGCGCACAATCACTTACAAAAAGAAGTAAACTGTATGTATACATAGCCGCGCGCACGTATCGTCCTGTCTCGGACTAATCGCTCGCGCGGCATACTGCACTAGCGGCCGGGGTGGGGCGCCCGGCCGCGTATACCGTCGGAGGTAGCACCCACGGAGCGTTCGTGTCACGCGTGCACTACCTGGCGAAGAGCGAGCGGGAAGTCAAGCCCGCCTGTTCGATGAACGCACAGAGGCTCACCACTGTTCTGTCACGGGTATAGAGGCTAGAATATCACGGGTGCGCGCAGTGCCGCGCGGCCACAGGAGCGCTTCGAGACTGTCCGGGATGATTCCCAGCTCCCAGCAGGCCGCGAGAATCTCGCGACGCGGCACTGCAGAAGCGGCACAGCGAAGGAGCATGTGCTCCAAGTGTCTCCACTGCGCCGCAGTCAGCGCACGCGTCGCTCGGGGATGGTGGCCGCTGCGGCGAGCGAGCAGTTTGCGCTCACCACGGAGCCGTCAGTGAACGCAAGCAGATGGTCGCCTAGTTGCTCGTACAGCGAGAGAGCGAAACCGAAACCGAAATCCAGCTACGAACTACCACTGCCTTGTCACGTGAGGGCCTATTTCCCATGATGCTTTCCATTATATTTTTTATGACTAGGCTTCAAGATTGTGACGTCATGGTCCCTCCTAGTTTTTCTTCCTCCATGGCTGTCAGCGTCCTTCTTTTACAGGCTCGCTTTCACGTCTGTTTGTTCAACGCGCCAGAGTAGGCGCGCACATACACGCAGCATCTCCAGTGCAGTTTCCCTTTCTTTCTTCTCACCGGCCGCGCGTCCCCATTGGTCAGAGGTCGGGGGTCGCATCTCGAAGTTTCGAGCGTGTTCTTGAGCGGCGCCGACGCCGACGGGCGAGGGGGACGTGTCTTAGTGCACGCAAGGCTACGCCCTTTCCCCCCGTCAGCCGTAGAACCGACTCGCATGTTCGAGAATCTTCGGCGGGGATGACTCATTTCCTCGGCGCACGCCGCGGCGGTGGAGAGAGAGGCACGCGCTCGGCGGGGGCTTTCCCTCTCCCCCGTCGGGCTCGCGCCGGCGAGACGCCGTGCGCGCGGCGGTTTTTTCTTTGTTTGTTCCTAAAATGCGCCGAATTTTGTGACACCAGGAACTAGGTGACAGCCAAGTGGAAACCATTCGGAATATTCAGACGACTTTCGGTGAGAATGCTATGAGCAGCACACAGATTAAGCAGTGGTACAATTGGTTTAAAGACGGCCGCACATCGGTGCAGAGAGAGCCACGCTCCGGTCGGCCTTCAACATGCCGAAATGACCAGGTCATTACCGAAGTGAACGCTGTGGTGACGCGGGACCATCGTATGGCTATCCGAGAAATTGTGGAAGAGGTGGACATCACGAATTTTTCTGAATATTCCATTATCACCGAAAATTTGGCCATAGAGAAAGATGCGGCGAAATTCGCTCCGAAGCTGCTCACAGTGGAATAAAAGCAGCTTCGTGTTGAAGTCTCACAGGATATGCTGGATTCCACAAACAGTGACCCCGATTTCATCAACACCATAATCGCTGGTGACGAGTCTTGGGTGTACAAATACGGCCCGGAAACCAAATCCCAGTCGTCACAATGGCAGCATTCCACGTCACCAAGACCAAAGAAGGCCCGCCAAATGCTCAGCAATGTCAGAGTGATGCTGACTGCTTTCTTTGACTCCCTCTGTGTGGCACACCACGCGTACACACCCCACAAAGTAAACATTGACCAAAAGAATACTACAGGGATGTCCTCCGTCGCCTGCGTGGTGTTGTGCGGTGCAAGAGGCCGAAGTTGAGGTCAACAGGAAATTGGCGCACCCATCATGACAATGCTCCTGCACATTCGTCGCAATAAATTCACACTTTTTTCGCGAAAAACCAGACTGCTGTAGTCCAACAGACTTCTTACTCTCCTGATATGGCCTCCTGCGACTTCTGGCTGTTTTTCAAAATTAAGAGGCCATTGAAAGGAGCGCGATTTCAGACAGGAGAGGACAATATGGCTGCAACGACAGCTGAGCTAAACTCCATTCCGAAAGGGGCCTTTTCGGAATACTTCCAACAATGGCAGCACCACTGGGAGAAGTATGTGGAGTCCCAAGGAGACTACTTTGAAGGTGATTAGGTTTCCAACGCTCCAGTTATGCCAGTTTTTTTTCTTTGGCAAAAGGTCGGATACTTTTATAACAGACCTCGTATAAGGGTGAAGCTGAGGTTGCGCTCACGGTGGAAAAGTTATAAACTCTGTCACTTCATGCTGTAGTCTAGTGTACAAACTGTTCCATGCTCTTTATCTGATGGATGCACGTATGGATGGATGCACGTATGCATTTATGTGTATGTATATACACGCACTCGTGGGTTTGTGCCTATGTGTGTTTGTGCCTTGGGATGTCAGTGTCACGTTAACGAGAAAATGCAGCAATAAATGTGAATCCACCGCCAAAAATTGCATCGGTAGTCTGGCGCGAGAGAATGGCGGTCCATCTGGCGCGAGAGAATGTGTTTCCTTGTGATGGCGTTGCGCACACGAACAAACATACACAGGAAGGAGCAGAAGACAGAAAGAGCGCAAACATGTGTTTGTGTGTTTGCGCTCTTTCTGTCTTCTGCTCCTTCGTGTGTATGTTTGTTCGTGTGCGCAACGCCATCCCAAGAAAGCTACGCACCAACTCGCCCAGCAACAAGTTATTCTACATTACTTGAGAATGGGTTCTTAGAATTTTTTCTTTTTTACCACAGCCAAGATTCAGAATGATGTGTTGATTCACCCCAGTAATTTCAACATGAAAGCAATGCGGAAAGTTTATTTAGAATGCTCAACTCTAGCATGGTGGCCACATTTACAATGAGTTTCGAATTTGCTTCAATAATTAACCAACACTAGGCCATCCTGGTCCCTGCACAAATGCAACATGGCATGTTGAGTCTGCTGTTGAGAACTTCAACACTGTCTCAAAGAGCATTTCTGTAAGGGATCGTCGGGACGTAGGCAAACAATCTCCCCTCCGTATTTTCCTTTCGCTGGTTGGGGTTTGGAGACCTTCCGCGTCGGCCACTGCATAACTGCGGCCTGGTGATGCGAACGGTGAGCTTAATCAAATCAATGGTTATCGGCACGGTGGACAGCTGTTCGCGGGCTTTCTTACGGAGTTTTCTGGCTGACGCGTCGTAGTCGCGGCTCGCCACGCAGGCTGATTCGTCGGTATACGGCCACTGCCGGAGGGTGCGGCCCGTTTCCTTGCACAGGAGGCGATTACGTATAGTTTTCCAGGCATCACATTTCCGGTGGCTTGCGATAAGGTTGTAAGTGGGCCGGGAGGGATGCAAACAGGGCATACAGGCGTCGTCCTGGCACAACACGCGGATGGAGACAGGGGCTTGGCGTGCCTTGGCGAAGACCGGAACTACGTAATGCAGCGGTGGAGCGCATGGGCTGTCGTTATTGTTCTGTGGCCGTCGAGGCCCGGGTGCCAAGCGCCTGATGCACTTCTTCGCGTACGAGATCCTTAATAGTCGCCGCTAGACTCTGCGTTGAAGATCGCAGCAGTTGACGCTCTTGGTTGTGGGTGCCGTGTACAGGCGAATTGCGAATACTTTTGTGGGGCGCTTGTACTGTGGTCACCGTGCGTCCAGGGCATTCCATATAATAGACGCTGCTCGGGTGAATTTGGGGACGGATTTTTGCGGGTTTCGTACAACAGACCAGTTGGCGCCAATCATAATGAACCCGACCCACTTTTTTCAGGCATGCTAAGGGGCACTAGCCGCAGCAGGCGCATCAGTTCTTCAACTCATGTGCTCACAATTTATCTTCGCTGTTTTCTAGATTTCAGCAGAATCTCTGGCCTTTCTTTATGCACACTGCTCATGACAAGGATTTTAGGATCTTCTAGTATTTTTGAATATATTACCACACGTCCTCTAGAAGGTTTCGTGGTTTTCGTACCACACTTTAGCGGGGCCGTCAAGCGAATAGAAGACGTGTAGGAGTTTCACCTCATGTTCCCATCTGTTGCATAGAGCCACACGTTATAATTAGTCGAGCCAGTACTCCTGGCCTTCGCCACGTGAGCCGTTGAAGGTTCGAGGTATTGGGGCAGCTGCAGGATGACTGAGGTGGACGCCGGTGGCAGGCGCATGGCAGACGTCGAACCTTCTTTCCGCTGTTGGGTGCAGTCCGGTAGGGGTGCGTGCTCAAACTGCTGCCCTTGCAGAGAGCGGCTAGAAGAAAAGTTCGATGCATACTCATCACCTTATCCATATCTTAAATGGTTGTGTTGTCAGCAACCACGAAGACGTTGACTTGAAACAAAAAAAATGGCGTACTCCGACACATGGAATGCTTATTGAGCTAACTCGTGTCCGCAAACAAACACAGTACTGCGGCGGTGATAGCAGTACCTGTGCTCGGCAGTCATCGAAGATCAAAATCAGCGAAGCACTTAGCCGTGCTCTGTTTAAAGGCGGCGAAGAACTTTCTAGATAAGGTGCGGAGGGCACCGGCGAGAGCCTGGAACGTTGAGGAAACAGCTTTTTGTGGCTGCAATCTTAGCAGTAAACTTGAATAAACAAGCATTACAAAGCTGTGCAGCTATATCAGCGACAAGCCGCTCACGGCCTTGGTGCTTGCAGTAGCCAAGCAATGCCACTGTCAGCGGGCAAAGCAAGATGGGCTCAAGCTCTCTCTCTCCCCACACACACAAACACATAAATAACCGTACGCTTATGCACGCTCAGCGCTTTGCCGAGTACAGCCCGATAGCCTTCGGAGAGCCCAGACTACCACGTCCAAACCGCAATGACCTGCTGCCGTCTTATGGCCACGCCGTATTATATACGTTAGGGGGTGGGCTCGTTATTTTGTCTGCTGCAAATGCTGCGTCTTGGCTGCGCAGATTGCGAAGATTTTCGCTCCAAAGCTTGGCGCGTCGACGTTCCACCACTGTGTTATACTATTTGTGAGCTAGTGCTGACGTTTTCAATGGCTTGCCTTTTTCCATTGAGGTGTGAAAATGGTCTGAGTGAAGAAATTTTTACAGAACACTTTGGTTTAGGCTACGTATTGTAGTCGGGCATTGTCCGCCACAGCTTAGAGACGAACGCTGAACAACGGCGATAATTCGTTCTGGCGTGTCTTCTAACGTTGCCTTTGACGCGAAATGAATAACGAAAAGCAATGGATTTGGGAGTTGTTTTTTTTTCGCTGAACCTACGCCGAGTGTGGCACGTGAAACATACTGACCAGCAGGAAACACGTGCGCAGAGTGGAAAAAAAATTCTACCGAGTGGAATTCCCGCCCCAATTGTCGAACAGGTGTGTTCTGAATGCTTTCAAACTACGGGCCTGCATGTGGGGCTGTAAGGTTAACTTCGCCTCCGTGACGACCCTGATGCCGGATGCAGAGTCAGCAGCCGGGGCATCCTGGACGTGAACAGTGCCCTCGAGATGGAATTACCTGAGTGACACATATCCTGCTACGACGCAAAGGAAACTTCCCGCAATAAAGAGCAGACAACTGTTTCGACACGCTGGTGCAACTATTTTTGCCAGAAGCACCGACAAGGAAAACTAAGAAGCAGTACGATTATTTGGGCTGCTCTGCGCTTACTACTAAACTGCGAAATCTGTGCAACTACTGCTCACGCAAAACATTTCACCGCGCTAAAAATCATCCCAAGTGGTCAGAGTCTTTGTCTGTGTAAGGAGCAAACATGGAAACCTAAAAACCGAAATGCTAGTAGCCGCCAGGGTGTCCAACCGGAACTGAACCCGAACCCGAAACCGGAACCAAACCCGAATTTGCGCCTGCAACCGGAACCGAACCTAACCCATATTTTTTTCGCCATCTTGAAACTGAACCCGAACCGGAACGATTCAAAGGAACCGTTCCGAACCGGTTTGGGACCCGGTTCAGCCCCACTTTTTTGCATCCCGGCATAAGTCTTGTTTTCCGACAAAATGAGATGAACTATCGCATATATTTACCTACCCGTAGCTGTCTGCGCTGGGAAGTGCGAAAATGGTGCCCAGTATATGCGACAGCAAACTTACAGGAGGTCTGGTGCCTAGGAAGAAGCCTAATTGACGCTTTTGTATTGTACTACCGCCAATTCTAAACACTTATACGTCAGGTTTATGTGAAATCTTGAGTTATTATTCCTCCGCTTTTACATATTTGCGTAAATCTTTAATCAAAATGTTAGAACTGCTCTAACTCAATAAAGTACTATAGACACCAAACTTTTGCTTGCGTGCTTTCTTCTTTCAAACAATGCGTTAGACGTTGGTGTACATGGAGCACCGCGTGGTATTCACCCACACACAACAAATAATTTATATTTGAATTTCTTCTTGACCCTGTTTCGCTTTCACCAACATAACGATGGCTGTGACGTGTAGTGGAATTTAGGTGCTATATAACGTGAGGTGCTATATAACGACAACATAACTGCTGATACGTCGTTCGTTGTAAATATAGGTCTTGAAGCCGGCTTATTTTAAGTGCTACAGTGAGTCAAAACAACGCATCGGCGTTTGTAGTAGTTTTCCCGTGCCTCACGTGACCTAATGTTGAACTCACGTCTCAGCCATCATTCGGTTGATGAAACCGAAACAGCATGGGAGAAAAATTATTTTCTAAATTATTTTGTGGCAGTCGGCGAATACCACATGGTAATCCATGTATTCTAATATCTATGGCGTCATTTGAAAGGAGAAAACACGCAATACAACTGGGTGTCTATAGTCATTTCAGTACCGATTGAGAATGCCTTCCTTTCATTAGCGTCATTTCCCAGAAACAGACGAAATATTAGCGCGACGACCAAACAATGTTGTAATGGTGGTTTTTCAGGAAAGGAAATGGCGCTGTCTGTCTCACTTCTTGATGGACACCTGAACCGCCCTTTAAGAGTCGGAGGAAGGTGGGAGTGAAAGAAAAAAGAGAAACTGGCGCAGTAGGGGAGGGCTCCGGAATAACTTCTACCAGCTGGGGATCCTTAAAGAGCAACTGCATAGGTTTCAGATATCAACGAGCTTAAGAGGGTCGAATTTGTGAAACTTCCAGGTAAAGTATGCGAAGTCCTTTTGGCTTAGCATTTGAATACGGTGACGTAATCACCAATTAAAATTGCGACGGCCTTCAAGCATCTACGCAGCGCACAACGCTAAGTGGGGGACGCATGATGACGTCATCGAAAGTGTCCGTACATTTGCAACGCATAAGCGCCTGCTTTGAAGGAAAAAAACCAACGCCACCGAAGTCAAAGCCCGCCGAACGTTGTTTGGCAGCGTCCAACGAGGCACGGCAGGGCGTGGCTGACGGCAGCAGTAATTTGAAATCATACCTTCCGTGACATCTCATTTAACTTCCCCGCACTCCTCCGTTGCTTTGAGAAGTGCAAAATTTAATCATCGATTACGTCACTATTTTAAATGGTAGTCTAGAAAACTTCGCATGCTTTACCTACAGCCTATATAGATTTGAATCCTTGAGTATCGCGAAATTCTCAAAAAGTGCCGCAGTTGCCCTTTAACATGCACTGACATCGCGCAGCACACGGTGCCTTTTGCGTTTCGACTCCATCGAAACGTGGCCGCCGGGGCCGAGTTCGAGCCCGGGTACACCGAATAAGTAACCGAGCGCACTAACCACTGAGCAACCGCAGTGGGTAGTCCAACATTTACTTTTGTAGACGCTCATTGTCTTAGACAGCAAGTTCTAAATAAAACCCCTCACGATGGGTCTGTAGGGCAATAAAGAAAAACAATGGCTCAATGGCTGTGGAGCTCGGCTGCTGATTCCAAAAATACAAAAACAAGCGTGCTATGTCGCCCGTAGAAACTCTCCAGCTGGTCTCCGTTATTCTGGAACCCTCCACTGCACCGTCTGTCATATAGACCCAATGTCTACTCGACACGCTAAACCCGAGATATTACGACTAGTATTACCAAAAGAAGGATGTATAAATTGGTGCAGCTTCTTTTTTTTTAGAATCCGCATATTCTTGTTTGCGCGCGACCGAAATAACCAACGAAAGGCGGGTTCTTGGCAACGCTGGAGATGTACTAATACGAACAAAATTAAATACCAATTACACAAAAGGGAAATGCGGAAATACATGCGCTCGCTGGCATGCGATAGTGATTACGCCCAGAAAGATGCTACTGCGATGCAATGTAACTACGATGAAGTGAGAGGCCCGTGTACTGTGCGATGTCAGTGCACGTTAAAGAACCCCAGGTGGTCGCAATTTCCAGAGTCCTTCACTACGGCGTCTTTCATAGCCTTAGTCGCTTTGGGACGTTAAACCCCGTAAACCAAACCAAACCATTTCGGTATGCCGATTCACTGAAATCGTTCTGATTCTAAGAAAAAATTGCTGCCAGTCGCCAGCGCGCGACTCCATCCGCTGTTCTCGCACAGCTCGTTCTTGAATTTTCTTGTAATAAAAACACCGCAAGGACACAGGACGAGAACAGAGAGTAGACACACACGGCGCTGAACTTGCAGCTAGGTTTATTGGAAAAACACGCTGCTTTTCAAGGCAGGGCGTCAAGAAAGCGCGCGTATGCGCTTTGCAAAAATACACGTGCCTTTAGGAGACATTTTATTACCCGATAAGTGTATTTTTGACAAAGCGCATGCGCGCGCTTTCTTGACGCCCTGCCTTGAAAAGCAGCGTGTTTTTCCAATAAACGTAGTTGCAAGTTCAGCGCCGTGTGTGTCTACTCTCTGTTCTCGTCCTGTGTCCTTGCACTGTTTTTATTACAAGATGCTTAACCAACTCGCCCAAACTGCCATTTTACTTGAATTTTCTGTCTGGCGGCTTATATCTACTTCTCGCAGTCATATTTCTCGTTCTTAGTGCCTGACACGACAGGCTTATGATTGTTAGCGTGCTTTTCGTAGAACGCTTGTGCGATTGAATACGTTGAGCGTTCACAACAATCTGCCTCGGCTATATCGGGTACAGGTGGGTGATGGGGGGTGGGGAGATGGGTGAAAGTTTTTGAAGGTGCATTTTTACCAGTGAATGCCGTGATGTGCGCCCACCGGAGTGTACATCAAGGATGGGGCTGCACGCACGCAGCGGTTGTTTTAGGGAAAGCAGGGTATGCTGCTAACGCAGTAAAAAGAACAACTAAAAGAGTATGCATACTCTAACCTCCGACTCCGAGCGGGATTCGTACTAATGGCGGCGCAACAGAAAACTCTGTTTACAGATGCTTTAGGATATTCGGCTATCTTGTAGGCTTCTTTTTATGGTCGTTGGAATGGAATATTTGCAACCTCTCTGACCCTCCTCATGCCTTACTTGACCGCGTCGAATTCAGCGATCTAGGCATAAGGCCTGATGCCACCGTGACTCCCTGCCTCTGCCCGCACATGAAAATTCCAGCCGGTGCACACGTCATGAAAGGGAAACCAGTAAGGAGGTTGAACTTGCGCAGCATATTCCTCCTGCGTGCGTTAAGGTGCACTGTTGTCTGAACAGTTACCTCGTGGAACGCGGCTGTTCTGCGTCCTATGAACACGAAGAGTTCGCACGGAATTCCGGAGTTTTTCATCGCAGACATAAATGTTGTAATGAAATGTATGATGTCAATGAGTTTTTTAAGAGACTGCTTAAGTATGTCCCAAAATAATACAGCATCATGACAAAAATAACATTTTATTGCTGAAATTGTTTCTCGTTGCTCTCACAGGTGGAAATGCACTGACCACGGCACAAACGCCCCTTTGGCGCGAAGGTACTAACATGTAAGGTCCATGTCTGAAGGTTGAAAAAGGTTTTTGTGGCCGATTGAAACTACAGTCGAGCCCACTTATAACGAACCTGACGGCCAGGCGGGTTCCATTCGTTATATCTGATGTTCGTAGCAAGTGGAATCTTCTTACAACTGCCAAAAATACTAAGGCCGCTAAAAGTGGCAATTATTTCTTACAAAGCTGCGTTATGCGTGCCTACTTGTGCAAAGCAGAGCCTGCCGCGGCTCTTTCCACGCTATCTAGGGCGGTCATTTAATCCTCGTCGACACCTTGCTGCCAACTATCGAATTTAGGGACGGGGTATAACTAGGGTTATTCGTTTTCGGGTTTTGTATTTTTTCAAATTCGGCGGGTAAAAATCGGGCGTTATTTTTCGGCTTGATAATAGGGGAGAAATCGGGTTTTTTGTAGAAAATCTCCGAAATTCGGGTTTTATCGGGTTAAATTTGAAAACTAATAATTTATTCCATTTGCTGTAACAATTAGGGCTATATTTTGGGCTGCTTTCAAGAAAGTATTGCAAAATATGGCGCTTCTTTGGTAATTAGTTACTACTCGCAGTGAGAGGCAACGGTCAGTTTTGAGAAAAGAAACATTTTATGCACGAGGGCTGGTCATCGACGTTCTACACGTCCTTATTAACGTACATAATCATCTGCTTGCGCAACATTTCGGTTTCAATCCGAGACCTGTCTGGTCTCTGCAGGTACTCTAGCTGAGGGAACGTTCGCTCAACGTCACAGCTGCCATTAGCTAGGCACAACAATGACAACGCTGCATTTGCTAGCCTTGGGTAACGCACAGTTGCGTCGTTCCAATAGTCCATCACTTCAACACCTTCATTTGTGGGGCTTGCTTCCAGCAAGTACTGGTTAAACTCCTCGGGAAGCAGCCGCTTCTGGAACAGATCGAGTACGGCTCCCAGTTTCCACAATGTCAACTGGTTTTCTTCTTTGTCTGAGACTGGATGCACAACAATTCCGTGGGCACAATTGTTTCAGAAATCAGGAAAAATCGGGTTTTACCCGATATTTTAGGAACACGTTCGGGGTGCAAAAATCGGATAAAATCGGGTTTTACCCGAAAACGAACAACCCTAGGTATAACTAATCATGGATAAAGTGTGCATGGAAACTGATGGCAGGTCGGCCACGTAAATGAGATTCCTGGCAGAAGGAAGAGCTCGCACTTGGTGTTCGACGTCTCCGTCAGAGCAGGCCCTTCTGCGATTTTGTGGTCCGCAGGAACGTAGTTATCCGAGGAAACATGCGATCGGCTATGGATCAACGAAGCGTTGTGAGAAATCGGCAAGCATCTGGTCACGCGTGTTTTCGAGCTTCTTCTGTCGTTACTGGGCTGATGCAGCGACGAAGCAGAGCAGCGCTTGTGGCGCAGGATGCATCCGTTGCACTGTCCGCTATATGACAATGCCTGCACATGGCAGCGGCGCAAAAGATGGAGACGACTGGGCAGGATGTGCATACCACGTGAGTGGCATGGCCAGCAAGGATTTCAGAATTATCTAATCGCTGCTGTTAGTTTATCCGCGACCATGGTCAGTAGCTTCGCTTTTGACGATGCCCCTTTCTCACGCGCACCGCGCTTCTTCTACTCAGGATGCTTTGCCGAGCCGGCGAACGCGTAGGCAATGACTGCCCTCGATGGCCATCGACACGTGTGTGGCCGGCGGTTAGTTACTATTTCAGTAGAGAATTATAGCGTATCATTACCGTGTTTACTTTAGCGTTTACAGTGTCACCGGACGCCCGACTTTCCGGCTAGCGCAACGCACAGCAGTGCCGCCTTTGAATTCCATTTTTGGGTTGACATGTTCTTTCCGGGCCGGTGTCGTGAAAGTAGAAAGGCGCTATTTCATCTGCGTGCTTAGCGGAAGGACGACCTCTACA
The DNA here is from genome assembly GCF_055824585.1 of Amblyomma mixtum. Classification (NCBI taxonomy): domain Eukaryota; kingdom Metazoa; phylum Arthropoda; class Arachnida; order Ixodida; family Ixodidae; genus Amblyomma; species Amblyomma mixtum. The sequence goes on from NC_143012.1 coordinate 163,895,359, forward strand.
ACCTCGGGGTTGTTCACCACGCCACCTCGTTCGCTATAACAGAGTGGTGTGGCCAGGGTTGTTCGCTCTATCTGCGACGAATTTCGTTGCCCTTATGCATATTTTCACGGTAGCACCACACCCGCTCGTAATAAGCGAGCGTTCGTTATATCTGTGGCCATCAAAGTGGGCTCCACTCTAGATCCGCTGACTTCGCTTTAATACACTAGTATCAAGAAAGTTTAGGTAAGGCTGTAGATGTATGGGTAGAGGAAGTAATGACATACGTACATACATACATATTTATATTGTCGTATTCACACATGGACGTATGTGTGCCCGCGGAAGCGCAAGACAGGCCGCTTGTGGGCGGGCCACGGCAATCAAACAAAGTGCAGAGTCAGTACTGACAAAATTGCATGGTTCTCAATATAAAAGAAAGAAAAAAAACATCTATTGATAGGAACAACAATTACACTTGCACACACTGAAAAAGTAGACCTCTCGCAACATTTGTCATCGGCCTAGTGGAGAGGCCGTACAGGTAAGTAAAAGCGAAGAGTGAGAAAACAGATTAAGTCAGCACTCGTGAGCATGTCCAGAGAAGACAGGCGAGCACTGAGTCACCTATTAAGCACAGCTGCCAGAAAGCGGTTGTTTGTAGTTTTGAAAATAAATGCCTGAAACAAGTTGGTGGATAAACGGTGCACGCCAGATTAACCACTCTTTATCACTCTATCATGGGCGCAAAAAATTATTTTGACGCAAAGGTTGCCTTTGATAGAGCCCCGGGAAAAGTCCCAAACATTCTATCACAAACAAATTTCTTACTTTACTCTAGTGAGAAGCCACGATTAGCTGAATTTTTGAAGATACTGACCTACAAGGGCTCAGGATATATAACGTGAGTCACAAAGGCGACGTCGAATAGGTGATTTAAATAAAATATGTTTGGTAAGTTCTGGATGTTAGGGAGAGCCAGTGCTCCCACGAGGCTCTTGTTGGGTAGGGGATGGGCGGTGGAGGGATTCTCGAACATTTTCTTACCATGTAGTTAAGGAGGGGGGACTAGCAAGTCGGTTTTGGGATGACGGAAAGGTATCTGTCCGTATGTAAACGTGCCGATGCATGACAGTTTCGTTTCTCAGTATTGCGCGGGAACGCAGAGGGCGCGTGCGGCGGCAATTTTGGGACCCTGTAAGTACACTTCGTACGAGAAAGTTCCAAATGACTAAAGCTTCAAGGGAGACCTATTACTCGCGCTACGGGGTCTCGCAAACTGCTCAAGCAGGAGGGTCTTGTAGATGCGAAATGTATCGGCTTTTCGTCCTACACCTCATAAGGTGGATTATAGCGGATATACATAGCCGATTTTCATTAATTCGAGTTCATTTCATTTTGCGCCTCTTGCCGTAAATTCGTCTTTTTGCTGCGGACAATAAATAAAATGTGTAAAGTGACAAAATGTCGAATTACACAATTTTTTCATGCTCAAGTAAAGCAGTAAAAAAGACAAAAGGAAGACGGGCAACGACGCGAGCGCTGACTAACAACTGGCTATTTTGTGTGCCAACTGGTCATGTGTGACTGGTTTTTTTCCGTTTACAATTTACCAACTAGCCCGCATTTCAACCCTCCTGGTTATATTATTCTTGGAATAGTATATAAAGGCGCAGGACACAGGAAACAACCCCAAAAAACAGAACAAAGGTTAAAACTTCAAAACCATGCAGCGCATGCACATCACAGTCGAGTCGCGACGTCTTTTTCAACGAAATTTGAAGATTATTTTTCATAGTAGACGGGACTGTCCTATATCCTGGACCTCACACAATGACAAGAAAGCCTGACTCCTTATCTACGAAATTGAGGTATCGTGAAGCAACAAGCTCATCTGCATAATTCCTGATCATAAGGGTCTCCACCATCTCCCTACAAATTCGGTCAGGGTGATTAAACAAGAGACGTCTTTCTAAGTGGGGAAGCAATGAGCATTTGTTCGAACATCACAGATGAGTGAAAAAAGTAGCGGTGTCGTACAACTTGACTTTGCATTGCAGCGAGTGCAACGATTTCTTCCCCCAGTAGATAAGACAAGTGTCCTGTTTAATAACCCTGTTTGCATTTGTAGGGAGTTGGTAGAGGCCAATGGGATCAGGAAGGAAGCAGATGAGTGTGTTGCTTCACCATCTATCAGTTTGGTAGATAAGGAGTTAGGCAACTGTGTGAGGTCCAGGAGTTAGGGGAGTGCCGTCTACTATGGAATATAGTCTTAGAATTTCATTGAAAAAGATGTCTTGACTCCACTGCGATGTGCATGCGCAGTATGGTTTTTCAGTTTTAATATTTGCTCTTCTGTTTTTTGTATTGCTCACTGCGTCCTGCGCCTTCATATACTTTTCTGAGAATGTAGTAACCAGTTGTTAGTCAGCGTCTGTGTCGTCTCCAGACTTCCGTTTGTCCTGTTTACTGCGCTGCTTCAGCAACCGTTACCAACTAGCCCAGTTTTATGTTCTCGTAAACAAATCTCTGCATTTTTTATATTGTATACCGATGTGCAAGAAAACAACGCATAGCGAGGTTGACTGAAACCCATCTGCGTTCTAAGTTTTTTTTAATGAACCCGTTTGAACCCGTTTGAACCGGTTCGAGACGGTCCGAACCGGTTGGAACCGGAACGGAATGGCCCTCCGGAGCCAAACCTGGAACTGAACCCGAAGGGCGTGGACCCGAACCCGAACCCGAACCGAACCCGAAAAAATGCCGGTTCGACACCCTGGACTAGCCGCAACTCGCGGTATTTGTTAGTTAAGAGAGCGGACGATGAGTGCGCTCTGAAAAGGCACAAATATCTCCTCAAAACAGCGCGAAATACAAGGCACGAACAGGAACACTTAAACAAAGTGGGCTCAGCCACAACAATTTCAGCGCCCGCAACAAAGTTTTAAAACGAACAGCAAATTAATCTTCTGCGGCAGGATGTGACAAGCGACCTGGAAAGAGGTCTTGTCAGGGAGCAACTTTCGTTACGAGTTAATATCAAAACAGCCATTTGAAAAAGCCGGGTACCTTCAAACAAGAGCAAAAGGCGGCAAAATCACTGCGGCAAAAACATGGAAAGGTATGAGAACGTTAGTGAAAGCATGAAATCATCCTTCCGTTGCATTTTTTGCGTTTAATCTAGATCACTGCTTCCGCCTCTTTAGAAGGGGTTACAATGGTTCGCTGTCAATGATTGTTTTAGGTTTTCAGCGGGAAGAACAGTTCTTTTTCAGCTGCTGTTATTTTTGCAACGTTATAGTCTTTTGCATCTATTTTTATAACACCCTTCGGATGTTTACCTTAGAAGAAAGGCGCTGGCTGATAACCTATATCCACAGGCTCTTTTTCATAACTTGTAATTTATAGGTCAGCTTCCTGTTTTCGCTGAGGTTGTTTTTCGCACTCAGTGATCGTTTTGGCGGTCAATTTCTCCTCTCTTCAGAGAAAAATATCACTTTGCAATTGCCGCTCCTATTATTTTCAATCCACCTGTTCATGTTGTGTTTTACACCCAGTTCTAGAAAGATGTAAGAGCATGAACCAATGCGCATAAACCGGCATTCTGTCAAGCCTGCCAAGCGTCCAGCTGTTGTTCAGTCTGATTACGTTAAGGTTAGCACCTTCACTTTGCAATGATCAGAAACTACTGTGGTGACGAACTTGAAGGACGAAGTTGCAAATGCCACTCAAAGAGAGGCCCTTCCGCCATGGCATCAACGGGTTCTCATGACACCGTGGTTAGTACCGTTTCACCTGATAGCGGCTGACAGGTGCTGTGGGGTTACCTATGGATTAACGGATCATCCACGGTGATTTGACAATCGGTTGACGCCATTGGCTAGAGAAAGGTGAAACTTTATATTATGCGCTAACCCTGACGTCGTTCGGGATGTGCAGGTCCTTTGAAAAGTTCGTTGTAGCGACCAAAGGACGGTAAGGTCTATAATTAGCCAAGACTTGAAGAGGGAATGGAAAAAACTTTTGAAGCTGAAGCCCATTAACAAGTTAGCGGTAAGAAGGAAAGTAGAGAAATCTAGGGCCTCGCTGCAGAAAAGACATTCGTCTTTAACTGAGGAGGTCGACCTTAATGTGGAAGGAATGAATGATTATCTCACAGCTATCATTAGCGAGGGCGCAGCAGAGGTAGGCGGTAAGGTGCTTCGACAGGATACGGGCGAATGCTCTCAGTATATGAAAGACGTGATTAAGAAACGTGAGAGCATGAAACGTTAGAGCATCTATCGCCACAGACAGAGAACTGGCAGAGCTATTCAAAATTAATAAGCTCATGGCAATTGACATAAGAAAGTTCAGTACGGAGAGAATCGAGCATGCTCTAAAAAACGGAGGTAGCCTAAAAGTAGTGAAGAGGCAACTAGCCATAGGAACAAATTAGATATATGCGTTCAAAGAGAAAGAGGGCTCATTTGCAGTATGGACAGGATAGTTAAAGTAACCGAACAGGTCTACACAAATCTACGCAGTAGCCAATGTAATTAGGACATTAATGAAAGAGGCAGTAACACTCAGGAATGGCACATGCGGCCAGTAACAAAAGATGAAGCAAAGAAAACCTTAGAACCAATGCAAAATAGGAAAGCAGCTGGTGATGATCAGATAATATCAGGTTTATTGAATGACGACTAGGAGATTGTGCTAGAAAAACTGGCTACCTTGCATGCGCAATGCCTTATGATCTCGAGCGCACGGGAATCTTGAAAGAGCGCTAACATTATCTTAATCCATAATAGAAGGTGCGATCACAGAGTTTAAAAACTCCAGTCCGATCAGCTTACTGTCCGTTTGCTACGAGGTATTTACTAAGACAATCGCTAATAGAGTCAACGGTAACCTTAGCCCCAATCAAAGGAAGGATCGGGGTGAATTTCGTACAGTACACTCGTCAGTAGACCCCATCACATTATCACTGAGGTGACAGAGAAATTATAATGCATACAATTCGCATACACAGCTTTCCGATATTCCGAGAAAGCATTTGACTCAGTCAAAACCTCAGCAGTTATGTAAAATTATAGTACCACAGTACAGAAGAGGCATTACAAAAATGGTGGGAAGTACCTATAGCGGCTTCACACAAGTGACAGTCTTCCAAAGCGTTCGTAGTGAAATTCCAGTACGAAAAGGTGTCAGGTAACGAGACACGATCTCTCCAGTACTATTCACCCCGTGTTTAGAGCAAGAATTCTAATATCTGGATTAACAAGAATTGAGGAAAGCGTTAATTCAGTCTACATTGCAATTCCCGGTTGTTCACACTGGCGAGTCGCTGAGGTAGCGCGACAGGTTTACATCGATTTGTTGCGCCCCCTTCCCACTTTTCTAGTGCTTTGGAAACCGCAACTACTTGCCCGAAATTTTTCGCGCGACGTTTGCGACTCACCATTGCGAACCCGCCTTTATTGCCTTGCAAGTTTTTACGGGACGAATTGCAAGCGTTATCAGTGACCTAGAGAGGCAAAGCAGAAAGGTTGGTCAAAAATGATGCAGGAAACTTAAGTAATGCTCAACAGTGTCAGAAGGGAGGTGCAGTTTACGATATGGTGCGATGCATTGCATGTAGTCAAAGAATGCACCTACTCAGGACAAGTAGTGAATTCATATCCGTACCACGAGAGATAACTTGAAGAATTATATCACGTGTTGATGACAACGCCGTGGACAATGAAACAGCGAAGTGGAATAAAATTAAAACGTTTTCTTGGGTGGACTCCAATGGACGAGCATAGTGGAGTAAAATTAAAACTTTTGCCTGGGTGGACTCGCAACCACAAAGAACTGAACAGGTCAGAGGCGGCGATAGCAAGAAGCGTGGTAGGCGGTCATCGAAAAGAAATGCTAGCCGCTGTCGGCGGAGCTCAATTTAAAGCTGGCAAGAAATCACCGAGGTAAAGTGTCAGAGCAACTATAGAATCTCGAACATTGGAAGCAGCTGCGCATGGCTGCGATTATTCGAGATAAGTCCGGTCGCACCTCCCGTAGCAAACAAATAATAAAGCCGAGTCCGGCTTCTTTGGGCCTGAACAAATATCCTTGATCCTTGTCCTTGCAGTTTCTGGATATCTGTATTGATTTCCGCAAAACCCAAGTGTGCTGGAGGCATAAGCGTCGCTCAAAAAACGCTATTCTAAGCCACCAGTTCAGCTCCTTCCAAGCTTGTAAAAAGGGGTACTGCAAAAAACAGCCGGCAAGCTTCGCTGGATAAGTCCTTCAATCATGAAATGCCGCATAGAGTGGGTTTCAAGCTACAATGACTGACCAGTGCTGGTTTTCCAATTATCGTAAAACTCTCAAGAAATAAAAAAATGAGGGAGAGGAAGCCCGCACTAAACCAGAGGTTATCGCAGGTGAACGAATTGAAAATAAATGAAAAGGGGCCGACGCCAAAGACAAAATTTAAGAAAAACCAATTAGAAGAAAGAAAAGGAGCCAATGATGGGCCGGGCAATTTGGGCAATAGGTCCCAAAAGGACTAAGAATCAAGAAGGACGAAAAGGGAAGCTGCGGGGATCTGTAGGAAGGAAGAAGAGACAAGAAAAGGAGAAAAAAGACAGGGGATAATGTGCTTCAGAAAACAAAAGGGGCACATAAACAATGGGGAAATAGAAAAGTGAACAAAGATAAATGACACAAAGGCAGCTACAGAATGAAAAATAAAGAACGAGTGGTTTTCCCGGTGAGTTGATCACTTCTGTGCAAGAGGCCCTTGCCAAAGAAGCTAGGGGTGTACATGAGCACCGCCGTAGTGAAGACGCGTGACGCAAGACACCTGCTTCCATCCCATATTACCGCCAGATCACGCATCGCTTAAAAAAAAGTGGGTGAGAAAGGTGACGTGTCGGTGGTCATCACCGCACCCCAGAAACTGGCCGGCCTATGACACAAGGTGCAGGGAAGGCACAAGGAAGATTGCGATGTTAAACACGCAGACAGATTCGTCCCGTGCATGAGCGGGGTCGTTTACCGAATACCCCTGTCCTGTGGCAAAATCTGGATTGCACAAACTGGACGTTATATAAACGTCAGACCTCAGGAGCACCAGGCAGGAGTAGGCGCATGGGCGGGAGTGGGCATGTGACCAAGCATTGTCACCACTGCCGTGGTTGTACACCTCGGTTCCGCGAAACGGCAATCTTAAAAAAGTTCGCGTCTAAACTAAGTAGAGAAGCGTACGAAGTCTACTGTATTAAGAAGGAATCCGTCTCTTGTGTCATCAAAACCTCGGTTAACTTACATGTATGTGATAGAGAGTTTGCATATCTGGATAATATATATAAGCGCACCAGTGTCATGTGATGGTCGTTTGTTAGGTTAGTTTGTGATTGCCATGAATGTATAAATCTGACGCACCTATGTAATAAACTCAATTGACGTTCCGCGCTCTGTCTTTTTGGTCTGCTCCTCGTCCCGTGTCTTTTTGCGCTGTCCCAAGATGCATTTAATACTAGTCACCAACTACCTCGCCTTTCTCTGCTATAAACGTAGTTTCCTCTGTAATGCTTGATGCACCACTGCTTACTGTCTACGGCACCTGGACTCACAAGTCAGAAAATACTCTTACTCGTTTTGTTCCGTGACTTATCCATTACTTCGTTCAGAAAAGAACTATTTCCTCCATTCAACGAGAAAGTTGCCCGAGTTCACACTACGCGAACAGCACTAAAACACGCTCGCCGTTAGCTAACAAAGTTTGCTTTGTTTTCTTTTCTCTTCTGAGGTCAAAAGCAGGTTGCGGACTGCCTCCCAGTGTTCTTTTTTTATTTTATGTCAGCATGTGTGTCGAGACCCAGCGTGCCCGGAGTCTTCCACAGGAAGTTGGGGCCTACGTGACTGAAGCAATAATCGCATTTCATGCGAAAACAGGATGCTGTAAATGATGAAAATAGAGATTGAATCCTTTCTATAGGGTAGAAATAACAAAGAATTATTTACTACTGAAGCATATTTTTTGCCCATTGCAACGGAAACTGTAATAGAATCCGACGGGTGACTGCTTTCTTTCGTCTATATTTACGCGCCATTGAACACACGTGTACAACATTTGCAGTGTTGCAGAATTTGCCCGGAAGCTGCTCGACCGCTGAAAACGACACAGCGGTAGTGCCGAATGTGGAAGTGGAGTTCTTAGGTGGGGAATGAACAATGACAGATTGTTGGCTGCGAAGAGCATTGGCCTTGTCTCTCAAAGATCGACGAACGAGGCAGCTTGCATCAGCGTACGTGACACTGACGGCCTTTTATAATTTGTGTCATACCTTACCTGTTAGTGGCGAGGTCAGTGTTTTGTTCAACTGCAATCAGAAATTAGCAGTACGAAAAACTGCCTGACCGACAAGTTCTCCTGTCATTTCGTTAAAGCTCCGCGAGCTAGGACCATCGTGTGCTGAAATCGAGAACTGCTCAGTTCATGCAACTTATTTTGTACCTGTTTTCTCGCCTGTGTACAATGTCGACGCCAGTGTAATTGCTCCCTTTTGTTTTTCTTTTGTGTCTAGAATGAAGTTTTGAATTTTATAGGTTTGCTTTTTTCCACGCTTGAATGACGCTACTTGAAATCTATCATTGATTGTTTCATACTTTTTCAACGTTATTTGCTCCTGCTGTTTGCCTTTGATTGGAAGGAAATGGGCAGGAGAGGGCAAGGTCTGATTAAAACCTTTTACACAATTTCTTGTCTTGCCTTCGCTATTATTTTGATGGAAGTGAATGTTAATAAAAGAAAAACCACACAGGGCAGTACGGAGGTACCACCAACGGATGTCTTGCAGTACCAATATATGTTAATACAACGTGCAAGTCATTTGCATGAGAAAAAGAAAAGAAAAAGCAAAAAAAATTCTTTATTCAAAAACGACAAAGGGAATGGCTAGAATTTGGAGTTCAGATTTACAATCACATGATGAGTTGTTTTTCCCACAAAATGAACCAGATTGTGGTAAAAAATTTGAAAAGGAACAAATAATTTCACACAAATATGTGTTAAATATTTTCCACGAATGTTTTACATACTTTATACATATAAAATGAGCTGCCACTATTGTAACCATCACCCTCATATCATTTGAACATAAGCAAATATACATGCAAGTTAGTACTGGTCCATTAGCGGAAGCTAGTGCAGGCCCGTTTACAGATGTATTACGCAGTTCAAACAGGCAAAAAAAAATGATGCATAAAAGATATGACATGAACAGCTAAAACTCCCCCAAATTCTAGGTTATTGCGAACAGAATTGGAAAGGATAAATTAAGATGGCATTTTTGGTTGCGGATTAAACTTAATTCGGATTTGGCGCTTTAAATATGAAACATCATATTTTTTACATGTCTGGGAGTCAACAGTCACCGATTGACGGAACCCAGGAACATAGGGATTGTATTTTTTTTCTTCATTTTTGGTGTCGATCAACGGGAGATTAAAAAGGTAATTAGTTCATTGCTGAAAGATCATTACTAAGAAAGCACAAGAAAAACAACCACATAACGCTGGTGGCATCCGCTCCAACGACCTGCGAATTTTGCTTAAACGCAGGAATTAAAAAACCGACACCCCCTATCCTCTTTGGTCTGTTGGCTTCGGTCATGTACAGAGGGCAAAACGCATGTCTAGAACACGTTCTGAGAGTGTTTCGGGCTGAACACGCGATAACTAGCGATAAGATTTGGTAAAAAATGGTCTGGATGCAAACATGTGCAGTTAAACTTATAGAATTTCATCGTCATTTTTTGCCTTCTTGGTCGCAGCGGCTTTGGGAGCTGCGGAACACACAGTTTGGTTGTTCTAGGCATGTGTTTTTCCCTCTGTACGTCATAACGAGCCCCTGTTTTCCCTTCCCTTGTCTGCTCAATAGCTAAACAGGGTCGTCGGTCCTGGCAGTCTTGATGCCATATATGTAGCATAAGAGGGTTCTCGCGGAGCTTCCGCCCTCACCGATCAAGTTGCACGTGGCACTCGCGGTAATACTGCACGTAACACGTACCATCAGGGGCAAAAATAACATACCCCCCCACTCCAAGTTCCGGCCCGTGCCAGACTGTGTGGGGGCGCTACCTGACAAAACACTTCTGCTTTCGAGACTGGCGCGGTGGGCCCCTTCCGACGCCAGAAGCGCTTTGTCAGGTAGCACCCCTATGCAGAGTGGCACGGGCTGGAACGTGGAGCGGGGTTCCATTACTTTTACACCAAATCAAATAATGTGCGCCTGTATGGACGAGGGTGGCGCTGGTTAACCCTCTCAAGGCTCGATTACGCTACACATAAATACCGGCAGAAAGCAGAATATTGGAGAGCCGTCGCCGTAAACAAGTTGGTAGAGTGCCGGTCGAGCAATTCGGGGACCATGGATTCGGAACCACCCTCCGGCATATGGTTTTTCATGTCCTTTCTTATTCATGATCTTCAAGCAATAAAACACTTACGCTATTATTCTGCCCTTGATCTACACCAATAATTAAACGACATCCCCTGTGCTCCTTGGTTGCGGCGTCTTTTGGCTTCCTTCATGTATGTCATAACAAGCCCCTCTTTTTCATCTCCTTTTCTGCTCCATTTTTCCGAGTAGTTAAGTGCGACAGTGTCGTGCTATAAAAACTATCGCAGAGAATCAGATTTTTTTCGTGTTGCCTGAAAATCTTTCGGCCCAAGTTTATTCATGGATTTCAACTTCACAGAGTTGATTACTATATGCACATCTTGCATGCTCCTGATGTGCCTACTAGTCTTTTTTTCTTTTTGAAGAAAGTTAGGTTTTATTGGTCCCAAAAAATATACAAAACAACATAAATGTACAGACGAGGGTCCTAAAGTCAAAGACCGCACCGGGACCCTCGATAAATCATTAGTACAAGAAATGGTTACAGCGTAGTTAGCGGATAAATACAAAATATAGAAAATATAAAATCAATACTTCACAAAAACAAGGTCAAAAATCACAATAACGCAGGTAATATAACACATCAGCAAAAAGAGAATAACACATCAGCATTCCAATAAAAATACTTTAAGTTTGTTTTTGAATTCAGGCAAGGAAATTGATGTTTTTAGATTGGGTGGCAATGTGTTCCAAATTGAAATGGCTTGAAAAGACGACGTCGATTTATCATAATTGGCATGGACTTTGGGGAGTAGAAAATTGTTTCTTGCTGCAAATCTCGTAGGGTTGTGATTGATGAGCTGATTGGGGTCTAAAAACTGAAAATATAGGGTGCCATGTAGTAATCTAAAGAACATGATTGCAAGGTGATACTGGAAAAGCTGGTGGACTGGTAAAATACTGTGCTCCTGTAATAAAGAACGAGAATCAGATCAGAAAGGGCTACGGGTAATAATGCGGATGGCCTGTTTTTGTAAGTGTTGCAGAGACGATAAATGGCAATGATAAGTATTTCCTTTCTTTCGTGCAGCAAGCCCTTTGTAAGCATGCACTTAGCTCATATATCCGGGATATTTTTGTCCCCGATCGTGCATAACACGCCGTTAGTAACGCAGGCGAAGTCGTTCTTATGTTTTCAGGAAGCCAGTGTGACTACTTTGAGGGTCTGCGTGATCTGTTCAAACCTCAATGTGGAGATATCAAGTAGTCACCAAAAGCCATTCGCGGTCGTCCGGGTGATATCTGTGTCGGTCAAGCAGAGTGTCCCGAATCGTAACTTGGGATACTTGGCGACAATGAGCCCGAAGGTCGGAAGCCGTAGAAGGATTATTGAGGACATCGAGGCGGGAAGAAATCTAGGTTTACCACCGTTGTTCCAAGGACATATCCGCGGCGGTAAGCGCTCCCAGCGGGGAGTCTGATTTCGGCCAAGAGGGCGCAGGAGACGCCGAAGATGGCACTAATGTGCACATCTAGGCTTCAGCCTCGCCGTGCTTGCGGCAGGACCGGTAAACGACGCAATGTCAACTTCTTGAAGACTAAAGGCCTAGCGGATGAGTAGGCCTGAGGGATGTTTGAGTGTTGCCAAAGGGCAGAGTGCATGGTGCTCAGATCAGTACGTTGAAGAAGCGGCCGTATAAGTAAGGATATACTTTCGTTCTCGCTAATGCTACTAACCGCCTGTTTACAGGAGCTATTTCGAGGCCTGAATTGGGAACAGTTGGGAAAAGAGTTAATAGAGGATACCTAAGTAATCTTCAATTCGCTGAGCTGCAAAGCATGATCAATGAGTTAGACAGGCAGAGCAAAACGGTAGGTCTAAATATTCACGTGCAGAAAACCAGAGTAAAGTTCAACAGTCCAGCAAGGCAACACCAGTACAAAGTGATGAGGGAATACATCGATTTAGGGTAAGCAGTGACCGCTAATTCGGATCACTAAATGAAAATAACTAGAAGTATAAGAATGGGGGGGGGGCGCTAATGGCACGTTCTCTCAGATTATAGCTATTCCTGAAGAGAAAATTATACAACAGCTGTATCTTGCCGGTACTCACCTACGGTGCAGAAACGTGGAGGCTAAAGAAAAAGGCTCAGCTGAAGTTAAGGATGACGCGGCGAGCTATGGAAAGAAAAATGATAGATGAAACATTAAGAGACCGGATGCGGGCGGAGTGGATGAGGGAGCAAATGCGGGTTAATGACATCTTAGTCTAAATAAAGAAGAATAAATGGTTTTGGACAGGGTATACAATGCGACGGAAAGATAACCGCTGGTCCTTAAGGGCAACGGAGTGGATTTCAAACAAAGTTAGGTGGGCAGATGAGATTAAGGAGTTTGCGGTGATACGGGGAGCTGGAAAAGGGCAGGGTTAATTGGAGAGACATGGAAGAGGCCTTTCCCTGCAGTGGGAGTAGTAAAGCTGATTATGATACTTTCGTTAAAGCCTACACAATGGCGAGACACTCGTTTTCGTGACTGTGTAGTTAGGCTGTGCTTTAGTTAGAGCAGAGCGTGCGTAAATAATAACGCATCTGGAAAAGCTTACCTTGCGTAGGGCAAGGACAGCACTGACGCCGATTTCACTGGCATCGGTGTGCTCCTCAGTAGGCGTACTGGTGTCATAATAGCAGGGGATCGGTGGTGAAGTGAGAATGCGAAGGAATGTGGAGAGAGCGTCGTCACATGCTTTGTCCCAAGCGAACAGGTTCGAGGGACCGTTCGGATGCTTCGTAAATGGGACGACGACAGAGCGAGAATTGCGGACGAACCGGCGAAAATATACCCACATGCCCTCCAAGCTGCGCAGCCCATTTGTATGAGTACTTTAGGGAAGTAAGCCACACCCCAGACATTGTCCGGCTCTGGCACGACACCGTCTGTGGAGACAACTTCGTGGAGCATCGTCAGCCAGCCGGCGCATAATTTTCATTCATTGAGACTAGATTGGAGACCAGCACTGGCGAGGCAGCTCAATATCTGGCGGAAGAGCGTAAGGCGCATAGGAAAATCAGGTAAAAAAACGACGGGGTCATCAAATAGCACACGAAAAGGATCGACTTAAGCCGGCGCAAGATGTGTTCCATCATTCGCTCAAACATGGTTGGCGTTTTGAAAAGTTGTGTTATGTTGTGTTCGGTTTAATGGCACATAAGCATCTAAGGCTATCATGCGCCAAGGTCAGGTTTTTAGAAAATTGTTTTCTGCAAAATTCTACAAAAAGGCGAACGACATCGGTGGTGTAAAGGGCCTGTAAAGTTAGTGGCTATTTCACTGTAAGGCTGGAAAAGAAATTTTAGAAATGACTAGTATTAAAACCTTTCAAGAAGGTCATGTAACCTCAGCGACAATCCTTGGCTTAGCAAGGATCCCGTGGCTCCCAACCAATCAAGTAAAGACCTCAGCATTCCTCTCAGGAATGAGAAGGCGGCTGAGGTGCATAAAAAACTGATTCCCACGTGACTAAGGACCCAGCAGAACTTTACTGTACATCCTTGTGAATCGGCTTTTATTACATGTATCGAATTGAACCGCATTTATGAAATTTCGTGCGGTAATTATGCTGAGGCAGTCGGTGTAGAAAATATATTTTTCAGTGTTTTCATTATTTTTTCAACTGCGACAGCAATGGCCTAACAATTTCTGCCGTGAAAACTGATGGGCACTCAGGTAGCCCGAGTATTTTGTAGAGTGAGATGGATTGCCCACAGTCTCGCCGTTTCGCGCGCTCTCTTGCACGACCTTACTGCGCATGCGCGAGGAACAAGTGACGTCACTACGCACAGCTGGTGTGCCTCGCCGCGCCTGCTCGCCTTCCTCTCCTTAAAATGATCGGAGTGTAAAACGTGGACAACGCCAACGCACCAAACCCCTTACAAGTTGACCAAATTCAGATCCAACTACACTGACCCTACCCCTACAGCGGATCAAGGTTATGACCACTACCTGGTCACAACACCTCATCTGCCAACTCAAAGATACCGAACAGCACGTTCAGCTCTCAGAGGCGAACCCGGCGATTGACAATCACCTTCTTCACCTCTGAGAGGCCCGGCAGAGCCTCGTTCGCCGATGGCGCCGGCAGAAGCGCAATCGGCAACTCAAAATCCGCATCGCGAAACTCACCCAACAAGCGGCAGAGTATGCAGCCCAACTCGCCGACTCGAACTGGGTAGACCGATGACACACCGCTGCTCGACAAATGTCGAACAGGAGCACGTGGCGCCTTTTCCGCGCCCTCATTGATCCGACACAAACCCGCACCGAAACCTAAAAACATCTTCAACGAGCAATTCACACCTTAGACGGAGAGACAGCTAAACTGGCTGACGCGCTCCGAGACAAATATCTGCACACAGACCAGGATTCGCGTGGTCCGGCGTACTCGTATGCAGGTCCTGAGAACGCAGAGCTGGATCGAACGTTCCAGCTTCACGACCTCAAAGCGGCCCTGGCCAAAATTAAACGAGGGACAGCCCCGGGCAGGGACAAGGTGACGGTGAAACTTCTCGCTAACCTCCCAGAATCGGTCTACGAGCGGCTGCTCGAATACTTCAAGTGTCCACCGAGATGTGGACACCTCACCCTCACCTCACGCTACGTATATCCTAGCATAGCAGAGGTAAGCCACTGCCAATTTTTTTCTTTTTTCCTTGAATCACTGCACTTCCGTGGTGTGCTATTTGAGAGCCATATGTGTAAATATCTGTAATTCTTGTACTTTTCCTTCACTGCCAAAAACTCCTGCAGTATATATACATGGGGAGTTTTCCTTTTTGTGGATGTGTGTCAACGCAAGACCGCATGCAGAACCGAAGGTCTCGAAGCAATATTGGGCAGTGTGTTCAGTATGCCTAAATGTTCGCGTTTCTCTTCAAAGTGGAGGAGGAATGGCCTGATGCTTGGGGCTTGTTTTTAAACAGTTGTCTGGATTGGCAGTTGTCTGCACTTTGTAACTATGGGGTAACAGAGATGTTTTGGTAGTGAACGGGTTTTTAAGCCATTTGTCCGTGTCAGCATGGTTCTTCTGTCGGCGAGGGGTGGTTCATTCCTCTCTACGTAGAGAATATTTATGTGCTATATGCGCCACTTGAAAGCCGCCAGCCTGAGTTATTTATTGAGCCAATCTCCTTAGGTAGCATGGCCTAAGAGAACTGTACACTATGCACCCGTAATCTAGGCATGATCGTACTAGAGCACGATAAATGTTCAAGAGGCATGTCCTATCAGACCCCCAAAGTTTTCGTGAGGGAACCTTTAGGACAGTTAGGGATCGGGAAGCTTTTTTTATGTGGCTTATGTGTGCAATGTGACCTTTTTGTCGAAAGTTTTACGTAGAAATTTGTGTTCTTATTTTACTAGTAATTCGGTTTCCTTTAGGTGTAGGGCGGGATCGTTCTTTAAGCGTCGTTTCTCCGAGAACATGGCAGTCACTGTTTTCCGGGGAGAGAACTGTGATCCATTTCTGCCTGATCATGTTGCTAGTTTATTTATTGTCAATGGCACTTGTCTCTCGTATGTTGATACGTTAGTTGGTATGAAGGCTTTCAGGAGATCGTCAACATAAATTGATTACATAACTGATTGTGGGATTATTTGGGCTAATGAATTCATTTTCACGGCAAAAAGCGTTGTGCTTAACATACACCCCTGTGGTACTCCAATCTCTCGAACAAAGTTCTTAGATATGGTTGAATCTAGCGCACATGGAAGAAACGGTTGGATTGGAAGTCTATATGCAGTTCAACATCCTTTCTGGGATGCCACGCTCTGCTAAGTTGCGGAGTATGCAAAAGCTCCAAGTTGTGTCATATGCCTTTTCGAGGTCGAAGAAGGCAGCAAGACAGTGCTGCCTGTGTATTCTCAACGCGAACAGTATTTTCGCGGCGAACTAAATGGTCTGTTGTCGAGCATGCCTTTTCAAAACCACACTGATGAGTTCCAAGGAGTAAAACACGTTTTTGGGCAAGTTGGTAACATTCTTGATTCATACTACAGTGAAGAAGCACACACACGCAGAGAAGGAATACGCAAAAAACGCGAAAAATTCCCCAAGCTTTATTTTGCTCCTTTTCCGCTTCTGTACATTGTTTGCCATACCACATCTGCTGGTTGCGTCGAACCACCCCTGAGGACTGAGGAATAGCCAGGCGTGCCGTAGAAATGATGCAAGATGTAAACACTTCATGTAGTTCATCAATAGTGAGATGATCCGCAAATATTTTTTCTACAGAGGCGTTTTCCCGAAACTGCTTCCAATCAGCCATGGGAAGCTTCCAATGACGCGGTTTGTTTGGAATGATAGATGGTGATGACAAGCTAATTGTTACAGGCAGGTGATCGCTTACATAGGGGTTGTCACGAAAATTCCATTAAAAATCTACAAAAGCAGACTGTGAACAAAAAGACAAGTGTTCTTGCCGAGCTTGGAGAGCAGTATGTTTTTTGCCAGTATTGAGCAGGCAGACATAATTTGACAGAATAAAATCTTCTATATGTTTGCGCACTTCCCCAAAAGCCCGACTACCAGATATGGCTCTGGTAGCTGTTCTAAACGTGCTTTTAAGTCGTGAAGTGTAACTATTAGGCAAAAAACAGAACGAAATAAACAGAACATAATGTGATTGTTTTAAAATGAAGGACAGTGACTGCAACAGCTTCATATTTGGTTTTAAGCTTGATTTCACGGGTTGCAACACAACTCTGGACTGTAATAGCAACGCCTCCTGACAGCCTATTAGCTTTCTCTCGGTGAGACCGAAAGACTTTATACTTCTTTAAGATAATTGTCTATTTGGGACCTAGGTTTGTCTCCTGTAGGCACAAAGCCACAGGTGAAAGTGTGTCTAAAAGTTATTTTATGTCTCTCTAGTTATTTAACACTCCACGACAGTTCCAGTGTATAAGGCACGTCATGTTGGACTATTTTTGGGAGTGTAGTTAATAACTTAAGATACCGGTTTTGGGGGTACCATTAATGGGCTCTTATCTTTTCTTTTTCGCTGAAGACAGCTGCGCCACCGCTGAAGCGGGGCCGAGTTCTGCGTTGTGCCCATCGCCTCGCTCTAGTAGAGGCTCTGAAGGCCCGCGGAGAACCCACGGGTGTGCGGTTTGCAGGCCCCTCCCGACTGGGGGAAGTCTTGCGGGCAGCCGACTGTGGGGCCGGCGGTCCCTTTTACAGAGGTGGCAGGGCACTCTTGGCTGCGCCTGGCGGGGAGGGGGAGACCCTGCCTCAGGCATTGCCTGCACATTGGACGGAGCCCGGTGCGGTGTGCCACCCCTACGCACCACATCAGCAAAATTTGTGCCTGCAGTGAAAGAGAATGTGTTGATGTTGTGTTACAGTTGGTTACGAGCTTGTTCGAAAGAAATGTTTTCTTGTATTTTGAGAGTGATTATTTCTTTTTTCAGACTTCCATCTTGGGCAGGACGTTGAGGAGGCGCGATTATCTCCTTCACGGTTTGCGTGGCACAGCGCTGCTGCTTCATAGTTTTCAGAAACATGCTCATGTGCGACGCATTTCGCGCAGGTTTGTCGTCCACGGCAACTCGGCGACCCATGGGCCATGGCCATATCGCTGGTAGTTGAAGCATCTTCTGGGGCTTGGGCCATGGTGTCGGACTTTTTCAGGTAACCTACTTCAATGTGCTCGGGGATTGTGCTGGAGTTGAAAGTGAGGACGGGATGTTTGGTTGGTATTTCTTTGTTTTCTTTCGTAATTTTGTTGCGAAGGACGTTGGTGACATTTTGGTCTTTGAGTCCCTCAAACATTTCATCTTCAGTGGGGTCGAGAAAGTCAAATTCGGATACGGACGGTGTTTAAGTATAGGTGTTCTCGTACTGAAACCGGAATGCCCCTATTGAAACTATGTTGAACAGTTTGGAGTGCTGGCTGTTGCCTTTAATTGCTAGAAGGTCACCGCTAGGCATTTTCGTCAACTTGTAGCCCGCGCCCATAGTATCGGTCACACGTTTGGACTCCATGAATGGGGACATTGTTCTGGCAGTTTTTTCAGTAGTATTTTCGTAATGTTTGTCCCGTTTTCGGAAGCACTGAGCTGTAAGGTCTTCGGTGCGCACTGTTTTCGGTGTGCGATCATTATTTTAAGAGCAGAAACAATAAAATATGTGTACTTCGGCCACGGTGCAGACCAACCACCATGAAGCCCAACGAGCGTACAGGACAGAAACTTGCAAGCAAGCCTTGCCCACGCCAGCTGTGCACCTCTACTCTAACCAAATTGGTTAGATTGGCAGTAGTTGGCAACACGAGGTTAACCCTCGCCCCCAGGAAAAAAAAGGAAAAACCAATACGCGAGTAGGAGACAGAATAGTTGTGAGAAAGGAATGACAAAGGGCAAGATAGGAAAAGGCGACTACCCACTTTCCCCGGTCGGGTCAGGCCGGAGGTGCCGTCTACAGGAAGCTGGGGCCAAAGTGGTGAGTTGCTTCCGCCGAGGGGCCTTGAAGGTCCAAACGCTCGGCATCGGCTCAATTACCAGGATCCCCTTTTCCTCGGACACGGCTGAGCCACGCACGGCTAAGCGCGGGTGCTCGGGTCCGTGGTGGCGCACTGCTCACCATCATCCCCCTGCGGGGATGTCCCTGCGGATGCTCAGGAACCCGTGGTGTCGGAACTCACCAACGTCTGCACGAAGCAGACGCCACTGCGGGCACTTACTTGTTTCGAGGCCAATATCTCGTAACTCGGACGTAGGAATACCGTCGCCCCTAATTTTTCAACATAAACGTGCACGCCAACTGACGCCATCCCAATTACAAAGTATCATGTTTTTTTTTTATTAGAATATTGATGACCACCATAAATTTTTCTGCACGCTGCGGCGCTCAAGTGTCGAGTTGAAAATCATATTCGTGTCTTGATCATTGCACTTGGTTAACGGAATTTCAACATAGCCTATACAGGCTGTCCGAGATAGACCAGATCAAGATTAGAAGAAAAAAAACTGAGCATTGTTCCGAATTAAAATCATATTGTTACGTCGCAGGAGGCGTTCACAGCCCGCAGAACACTGGTGCACTCACACTGAACAGAACACAAGCACAGGGCGCACCGGACGTCAAGACACAGGCCACTGCACAGGATTCAGAGCCCGAGCACGCGCCAAGCGCCCTCTCACTTCGCCTGCCTCATCGTCTCTGAGTCGACCCGTAGCATGACCCCCGGGCGTGAAAGCACCGTCGCGGTGCGGCTCAGCGAGTGTCAGAAGAGGGTAGGCGGTAGGGCTTAAGGCGCGACACGTGCACAATATCGGAGGGTGGAGTACGGGAATTGCACTCGGGGAAGGCAGGCTCAATCTCGTATGTGACGGCTGTGACTTGGCGCAGCACGCGATACGGGCCGACATATCGAGAAAGAAGCTTTTCCGAGAGCCCTACACGGCGAGAAGGCACCCAGAGCAATACAAGGGACCCAGGCAAGAAGGCACTGTCCAGGTGGCGGCGGTTATAGTGCTCTTGCTGAGAAGCTTGGGAGGCTTGCAAGCGGGAACGGGCGACTTGGCGAGCATGGTCAGCATGGGCAATGGCTTCACGGGCGTATTCAGAATGTGCGGGAGGAGACGTTCGATACAATGTATCAAGCGGCAGTTGAGGCTCACGGCCGTACAAGAGGTAAAACGGAGAGTATCCGGCAGTGTCGTGGCGGGAGGAGTTATATGCAAATGTAACGTATGGGAGTGCGACGTCCCAGTCTCGGTGATCAGAGGAGACGTACATGGCGAGCATGTCGGTGCGCGTCCGATTGAGTCGCTCAGTGAGGCCATTAGTTTGGGGGTGGTAAGCGGTCGTCAACTTGTGCTTAGTTGAGCACGCGCGAAGAATGTCGTTTACCACTGCGGAAAGGAAGGTGCGGCCACGGTCAGTGAGCAGTTGGTGGGGTGCTCCATGATGAAGAATGACGTCCTGAAGAAGAAAGTCGGCGACATCAGCGGCAGTACTCGGGGGGAGCGCACGCGTTATCGCGTACCGGGTGGCATAATCTGTGGCGACTGCAACCCATCTGTTCCCAGAAGTGGACTCAGGAAATTGGCCGAGAAGGTCCAAGCCGATACGGTAGAACGGCTCCGGAGGGATGTCAATGGGCTGAAGAAAGCCAGCGGGAGCAGACGCAGGGCGCTTGCGACGCTGACACTCATCGCAAGCACCAACGTAACGGCGCACTGAGCGGTAGAGGCCAGGCCAGAAGAACCGACGGCGGATGCGGTCGTACGTGCGAGTAACGCCTAGATGGCCAGCAGTCGGGAGGTCATGAAGTTCGTGGAGAACGACTGTTCGTAAGTGCTTCGGGACGACGAGGAGAAGGTCAGGACCAGTTGGTTGAAGATTCCGGCGGTATAAAATACCATCAACGAGAGCAAAGCGGTTCAGTGAAGGGTCGGTTGGGGC